>NW_019386247.1:0-64417 GCF_000671375.1 Centruroides sculpturatus | reverse complement strand
ATATATATAAGATATATATATATATATATATACAAAATATAATTATATATTACTCATATTTCACACAAATTATAAAGTTTTCTTTAATAAATTTAATCGAAGAAAATTAGGGCGCGTAATTACTATAATTGCTTCGATTATAATTCATAATTATATGTGGAAATAAAAGTTAAAATTCTATTCGAGTTTATATTATTTTATAAAACCTGTTTATAACATTTAATTTAAGATAATAAAGTTTTAATGTTGTTTAAATTGTTACCAGACAATGAATTACTAAATTGAGCCTCAAATCTACCGTTTAATTGTCTATTCAAACTTTTAAAATGTTATAATAAAATAAGTTAATAAATCCTTTGAAAGTAAGAACAAAGATATAGTTCAAAGGATCCGACTTGAAATTGTTAAGAATCCTAAGGAGAAGCAACTTCTAAGAATCCCATTCAAACTCGAGACACATCAAAGAGTTTTCCTTATTATAATGCAGTTATAATTCGTATTGTGTTTATAATGTACAGTACAGTACGATACACATAACAAGTCGGAAATATATTAATTTTATTTATTCAGACACAATTATCATAAAAATATGATAATTGATTTAAATACAGAAGTTAGTATTTAGTACAATAACACTTGGATTTTTTACACAAACCCATTGTTTTGGTCTGTTTTCTGCAATAATCACTGCAACCACCAGGAATGTGGCATTTACCACGTACACCTTTAGATGCAAAACTGGAACTAACTACACGAATATTTCGGTTATTGTTATCAATATATTCGGGCGAATGTCCATTTTGGGCTCACGTCTTCAGTATGTGCTACATATAACAATTGCACATAACAATATCTAATAACAAGTAATTGTTATCAGTTATTTAAGTGTAAAATGCTAATTGTTTTAATGATTTATTAGAAATACAGTAATATTATTGACATTGTTTAGATTATTTATACATCAACTATTGTTAAAAACAGTAGTATCATATATATATGACTGTATAAAGCTCTATAAGCTTAAAAATAAAGTAAAACCTCTATTTAACGGATATCCTCGGCCCGAATTAGTACGTTAAATCGAGGTTTCACCATACTTCAATTAATTACGCTTTTGCATGCGCATTTCGTATGGTTAAGTAAATCGAGAGCAATGGGCTTGAAACGATCGTAAGAGCCATTGTTCATCAATCCGCTTACTAAGAAAGGTAGAGTGACGAATTCCGTCTTTTTGGCTTGACATATTTTTATATCACTGTGACAGCATCCCGAGTCTTTAGAGCATCTATGCAATATGGCACAGTGGGGACGATAGATTTTGTAGGGGGTCTTACTGACGGGTATCAATTTACGCACCGGTTTAGAGCAGGCACCTTTTGTGTTTACGGTTCCCTCATATATTTTTGCTTGATTCCTTAGATATTTGTTAAAGATTTGCATTCCGGACTCGTCCAATTGTATTTTCTCTGAAGTGACTTGAGATACGCAACACGGCATCAACACAATAACCAGAAACCCTTGGCTGTACATTTCTTAGTTTAGAAGGAAAATGATGGTGTAGAATGCTTCACAACGAAGATTCGGAACTGCATAGAAGAAAATTTAATATGAAAAAATAATATTATTTTATAAAATTGGATAATCTAAAGTACACGGTGTTGAAAAACAATCTGTTGTTACGTGTGTACACGTAAAGCATATTCTAAAATACTCGACTGCAAAATTAAAAAGAGAAAATCGATCGTAGTTACTCACCAATAAACTTAACTGTTACACTTTCTTTGGTGACGTTAAGTGTCGACGGAAAATAACGACTTCTGTGTTTCACGTAATGCAATTTTTACAGAGATTCATCGAGGATTATCCCAGAAATTGCTTAGTAATTTCGTTAAAAATAATTCGAATTTTTAAAAGTCATCCAGATAACAATTCGTCGAACTCCTCTGTTTCCGGATAGAGATATAAATATCAAAGATCATCCCTATACGGATGACATTTTAAATGCATTTTCGGGTCTCTTTTTTTTTATCAATTATAACGAATCTTTTATAGAAGAATGTTTTAATTAAAACAGCACTAAACGTGGGCTACAATATAAACGAATGTATTTACGCCTGTATTTAATTATATAGCACTAAAATGTTCGACCAGACTCATAATTGGGGGTGTCGGATAACGGAGACTGGGACCCCCAAGTAAAAATTCCTGGGTGACGTCTTTACTGCTTTGTATTCACCCTTATGTAAAAGTATGTATAAGTAGTTCTTGATATAAAAAGCAACTTTACATTAAACACTAGGAAAGAATTCTTTGCCATTGGATTGAATTGATTGAACAAGGCAATGCAGCGAAGATCTATGAAGGAAAGGAATGTCTTCCGGGTAGATTTTCCGTGTCGTAGGTGTAAATACTGGAAGAAACCCGGAAAATTTCACCTGGCCAGCGTGTGATAAGGTCCGAACCCACGACAACTACAGGGTTTCGGTTGTATCCATTCGGCCACCGGTGGACGTCAATCATTTATGATTCAAGCAAAAGAACTTTTAATTATATTAATATTTTTATTTCGTCAACTTTTATATTACAAATGAATAAATATTCATAAATTATGATTAGAAATAAATATAATGGATTCGTCCTATTCGGACTCTTGTAAATAGTTGAAGATGAAACAACACATTAGTTTCGAATTAGTTGTTTGTTCATGTCTAAAACGGATAATGTTACTTCAAGCAAGTTGACTCTTACAAGCGCATTCCGTATGGTTAACGAAAGTAAGAGCAATTGGCTTTAAAGGACCATGAGAGCCATCACTCATCAACTCACTGACCAAGAAAGGTAGTTTGACGAGTTCCGTCTTCTTGGCATCGCATACTTTTGTAGCACTCTGGCAGCATCCCGAATCTTGAGAGCACCTGTGCAAGATGGCACAGTGAGGAAGGAAGATTTTATCCGGTGCGTTATTCACGGGTATCAACGTACGCGATGGTTTGGAACAAGAACCTTCTTTGTTTACTTTCTTGTTATAATCCCTTGCACGAGATCTCAGATTGCCTCGACTCTCCACCAGTGCCGACTGCACCACGAAAAACAGGATTGTCACCATGGCAAAACGCATAATGGCTCACTTGTTGCTCGTTCTTTACAATAGAAGAAAGTTATAATGTTGGGTTTCTCACGATGAGGTTTTGCAACTGCGAAGAAGAAAATAGAATTAATGATAATGTTTAATATTTAATTAAAAAAAAAACATGATACAGTAAAACCTGTGTAAACCGGAATCGTCCGGATTTGGCAGGTTTACGTTTTAAACAGGTTTATTTTTTTAAAGAGAAAAATCGCTCAGTTACGAAGAATTTTTTCCTGTTAAAGCAGGGTCCGTTGTGGACAGGTTTTACTATAATATGATATTAAATTTTTATATTGTAAATAATTTACAATACATATAAAATCTATGTAGATATACTTTCAGGAATTTAATTATCGTTAACGGAAATGATAAATGTCAATTTATCAATGCTATATATAAAAATAAATGCTAAAATACTAAATTATAAGTTACTATTTTGTTGTGTTATAATTATAAATACAGTAGGCTAAAACCTTTGCAAAACGGAAGAATATTTGATACCCGACTATTCCGGCGAATACAGGTTTTACTGTATTTAAAATTATAACTCTTTGCTAGTCATAAAGAGTATTTTAAAGTGTAATTAAGTAAAACAATGATCGTATTTACTCACCAGTGGAATTAACCTACAGACTTTTATGACGTTCGAAGCTACGAAACTTGAATTGAAAACACAGAAGTTTTTCTTAATTTATATATAACAGTTTTATAGTAATTTCCTCGAGGAATATCCCAGAAATTGCGTCATTATTTCGTTGCAAAAAACCGAGTTGTAAAAGTCATCCTGAAATCCAATTGTAAAGGAAATCTCTTGCCGGATGGAGGAATCCGGAATTACAACTCTTACGGATTCTATTTTAAAATATATTTTAATATACTATATCTATACAATAAAACCTCTATTCCGAATATGTATGTCTCAATCCCTCACCACCCCTGACGTGAGTATTGAATGCAATTCCGAAACTGTAAATGAAAATGGGGTCATATAACACATCATTTAAGGTGAGAATTTCACAAGGAATTGATTATGAAAGATATTTTTGACCTACCTCTAACGGTTACAAAGTTATGCACGTTACATAATATGTTCAATGGGTACATTCTGCAGCAATGGGATGTTAAGTGACTTTCTTTTCCACCCTGTATTAAGATATACATAAACTCGATACATACAGGTTTAGTCTTAAAGTATTATCTTGGTTTTACTAGATTATTAAGGTTATTAATCTTATTATTTAGAGCAAACAATTCACTTCTAGAGCTATTAGGTATGTAGGGTGTAATGGTTTTTTACAGACTGTTTACTCTAATAGAATGGCAATTTTATCAAAAAATTTAAAATTTATTATTTATAATTAAAAAGAGGAATGTTATTGCAACATAATCAGTGTATTTCGGTAATTATTTAAAATCGAAAGTCTATAATTAGGAACACTACAAACCTATACAACGTCATAATATTCCTTGTATTATCAGTTCCTTCCAGATATATTTATCATAATTATAAGTTAATCACGGGAATTTTGAAAAGTATATTTAGAAAGTTTATTATGTGAATATATTTAAATAGATTTTTTTTTGAAATTAAGAAAGGAATTTTTAAAATATTCAACAGTTAAAATTGCGTGTGGCGCAATCTGTTATGATATTTTAGTTAAAAGGTTTTTATTATTAATTATTATAAAATGTAAAAAAAGGGTAGAGAGTAGAGGTGAGTTTTATAAAACGTTGTAAATGATAACGAGTAAATCTTCATTAATTCCGACGATACTCGAGATAGGACACACGACCCGATTTATCTCCCCACCCCATTGACCTTTAACTACCGTACTTTAATCACCTCCGTGACTCTTATATCTGAACTTCTGTACAAAATTTCAGAAATTTTTGACAAAAGGCACAGGAGTTATTAAGCTTCGAAATGGGTGAACGAAATCGTGTCCCCATAGACACACTAAATAACATCCATACGTACAGAAATTACCCCCGATTTTTTGCATTTTTCTATATTTCAAGGTCCCCTGAGTCCAAAATTTTAAAATTCTAAGGTGGGTGGTCATTTTTGACCTATACTTGGCCATACTTTCCTTTTATTATATAGCAGCCGGAAAGGAAAAATTACATTGTGTATCGTCTTTAGAATCACTTTTCTACTAAATATATTATCGCATACAAATTTTATTTAGTGTAAATTTGTTCTTATCATTATCAAAATAATCTCAAAGTTAATTTAACAATGACATTTCCTCACTTTGTTTTGCAATTTCTTTCAGAGAGGATGGAAAATTTTACCTTGAAAAGTCATTAACCTTAAAATTCTTTCAATTATTACACGAATTAAACGAGAATTTCTAGCATATTATAGGAAAATAATAATGAAATGGTGTTTGCTAATTCGTAATTATTTTACACGTTTAAAAAATAAACGAAGATTCCCATTTATAAGAGGATTTCAAACGATAATTAATAATATGTAATTTCCTTAGATAACTTATGTTTGTGATTCATACGTGAGTCACAATTACAATTCACGTGGCGACAATAAGAAATGAATTTCCATTCATAACGTTTTACATGAATCATTCTTACAATTACTATCGAATTTATATCTTAAAGATACAAATGAATTAATTAAAAATTTAGTTTAAATTAGTATTAAAATAATCGAAGAGTAGAGGGTTAACTTCCTTAATACCACATCATATTGCACAGGATCCCTGCTGTAGAGCTTCCCATCTGAACTTTTCTTTTATTGTATGTATTGAAGTGAAAGAACCAGGAAAAGCCAATGTGATGTGCTAGATCTTTTACTTTCGTTTCTTGGAGTTCCTGGTATCGTTTGTAGTAGGGGCTATTTCGGTCCATCTAAGCAAGGTTTTAATTACGAGTAAGATCGAGTTGAAAAACAATTTATTATTTAGGAATATTATACGTTAAGAGAGAAGTTCAATTATTTTTCCTGCATCTACATCTGTTATATTTGTATATCCCAGTAGAAAATCGTTCAAAGATAACGTAAACGACACTGGAGAGAGTTGGCAAAAAGGCAAGGGCACGAATCATGGAAATCGTAAAGAAATTATACAAATACAGTAGATCCCCCTATAAGACGGTAGATACGTTCCGTTCTTTATGAATCAATTTTGTAGGAATCATAGTTTACGGACTACGGCTGTTTGAAAGGTTTTCTTTCATAAAATTAATCGATTCTAGACTAATTCGACTCAACATTTCCAAAATACGTATATTTTTTTTAAAATAATCCGTATAAACTACGTTATAAACAAAAAATTGTAGGATTGCTTACCGAGTGTGTACCGTTCGACTACGCCCGTTGCTAAAGCTTGGTTTCGTCGCGGAACAGCGCATCAAACCGCGGCCGCGATTTCTGATATTATTTTTCTGCGAAAACTTCGTTGACCTTTGGAGACATCCTTAATATAAATAATTTTTATGGCCGTTAAATAAGAAATGTTTCTTTCACAAGAAATGTATAAAATTACAGTACTGTATTAGACTTACGGTACCTAATTTACATACTGTACAGACGATAGTAAACTCAACTTACTCGCCTAAACTCTCTGTAGCGTGGCGCTGGACGGCGGAAAGTATATATATAATTATAATAAAGTTACAATAAATTAAGTTAATATATAATTATATGTACAGTACCTAATTTATATATAATTAATATATAATTATATGTACAGTACCTAATTTATATATAATTATATGAACAGACGATACTAAACTCAATTTATCCGCCTAAACGTCCGTAGCGTGGCGCTACGGACGGCGGGAAAGTAGTTCGGCTGCCCGATGACGTTTTACGTATTATAGGAGTTATTTTTACCGTTGTTTACGGATACTGCCACAATTTTTATAGGAATCATAACTATAGGAAACGGTTTTATAGGGGGATCTACTGTATTGAACATTACGTATAAACAACATACAGAAAATATAGGCCCTACACAACCAGAAGACAATACAGGTACTGCACAAACCATTCTTTGCTTCGCTCACTTGTTCAAAAAGTTCATGTCGATGCGAAAAAATGGCGACACATCAGTTTGCACGTGTGGATCTGCAACCTCGGGAATATTTTCGGGGTGTATGTCGAGATCTTAACACAAGTGTACAGGATTACATTGATAATTTTTAAACAGAACATTCTCTCTTCGTGTAAAGATTTTTAATGTGATCGAGAGTGTAATATTAACAATCGTTGTCTTATTTTAATTGTGCGAATTTTATAATCTCCGAATGTTCAAATTATTAAAAATGTATTAGTTATTGGCGGTCTTTCTAAGATCGTTCACAACTTCCATCAATGTTCCGAGATGAGTCGTTGAAGATTATATCTCGAGGACCACTGGGGTGGACGATATTTATGTTTCTCTTTCTTCTTTACGTCACTAAGAGTTCTAACATACCACGAATACTTGTCTTCGTCATAATTAGTGTATAAGTTACTGCTGTTTACATACACAATATGGCTACATTATTACTTATATTTATACTTTATAAAAATACTTATCCAAAATAATCTTGAAGGAAACGTTGCAAAAACTTTCAGTTACTACTACTTTTATATCTTGAATTAACCAAATTTGTATATGAATAATTCAATCGTACGAAATAATCTCATCTCAGCCACCACCCTCTTATTGTGGTGTAAGCGTGTGCACGAATACAATTCTCCTTGAACTACTTGGAATGTATAAAAAGTACAGTAAAAGGTCCGTATAAAGTCAACAGTCACTTAATTCGCTACGTAAAAGGTGCAATTCAGTCTGTACGATGCTGTTTCTGCCTCTCTCAACATCCGAGCGTGCTTAAGTGTAAACATAAATTAGTGGGGGGATTGAACGCATTCTGTCCAAGTGACGTTTACAGATTCTATTCATAATATTAATAAGTAATTTTTGTAGAGGAAGATTTGAATGATTCTATTATTATTATTTAAAGATAACAAACGTATATAATTTTGAGGGACTTTCTTATATTTGTAGTAATAACCGGTTGATAGAATTAACCGGAAAAAAGTAAATATGATTAAAACTATTAAAAATACTGTGTTTAGTGAGTATGACGTTAAAAAGACACGTTAAAACGAAAACACTTCTATTGCGAATTTATTAATTATAATTATTCTTAAGAATTAATAGTAATTCCGCAGAGTTGTTTTCTTGCTGTTTTTCGCATACCGTCTTTAACATTAGCTACGTATAATTAAATTTAACAATGCCAACGACTTAACCGCTTTGTACTGAAAGCAAATAACGATTAAATACCGCTTACGATCGCGTGTCATTTGTTGTCTTAACAAGTACTTTAAATGGTTTCTTCATCATCCATTCGTTGATAGCCCCAAAACGCAACACAGAAATGGCTATTTCTCTGAAGACAAACGTTAATTATAATGGAAACTTCGATTACAATGAACGAGTTGTTATAATTAAGTTTTAGCATACAATATTCAATACGGAGAGTGGAGTGATGGAATAAGACACGCAACACAAAGACAATCTGTCAAGGTTAGAGTGCTTCTTGGGTGAACTTCGATGAAAAACTGGCACCTATTTAAGAATTACACAAGTGAAGGAAACATTTCAATTTCCACTAGATTCAACCCGTTGGTCGGGGGCGAACTCGTGACCAACGCTCGGTGATTTCATCCACTCTGCTGCCGGTGAACAAGTAGTCGTTGGGAAACACTGCGACAAAAATATTGCATAATTACACACAAAGGTTGTTGATTAGTGATGTGCCGGATCATTAAAAATGTATATCCGCGGATACGGATACGGATACGGATAATTAGTGTCTAGATCCGCGGATACGGATACGGATACGGATAATTAGTGTCTAGATCCGCGGATACGGATACGGATACGGATCTCAACTTTCGTACTCAGTCGGCGCCGATGCGTGTGACCTTGGATCGATAGTTGACGCTTTGCGTTAATAACGCGACGTGTTTTGACTTGCACTGCGCGTGTTTTTGTTTATAGTGTGAAAGTGTGCTAAATTAGAATTCACCACAAAGGCAGACAGGATAAAGTAACAAAAGCTGATATAATTTTCCAATTAAGCTATTTCGCGTCTTTATAAAGATTCTATTTCGGGGAATTCCAACTTCACGGTACAAACAGTAGCATGCGAAATTACAACGATAATATTAGTTCGCTGTATCCAAAGCACGTGTACAATACAGATCCCGATCGCAACAATATAACCCGGAACCTTAAAACTAACCTTAAACACGAACTTAACACTAATAACAGAAAAAGGGATAGAATTAAGAAGACAGAAAAAAAGGTAGATAAGATAGAAATACGGATATCTGGAGTTTTGTCCCTTTTTTCGGCTTGTTTCTTTATGCGTACTNAATTCCTAATTTCTATCATATAGAGGAGTGTATTTTATATAGTTTTAACTATAAAATATTGGAATTTACAGCGGTTTACATAGTTTATCCAATAAATTAGTAGAATGTAGTTTATATATTCTTTACTATAAAAAGTTATTCACGAAGAATTTAGATGAGATAATTAGTCTCGTCTGAGTTTTATTTACAACAAAATGCATTTCCTGGGAGGAAATTAAAGAACCAGATTCCTATTATTAAATCATAAAAGACGGGATATAAGAGAATAAAAGTTCACTCCATCTTTTATTACCCTAAACAAATGGCCATACTCAATACGATAAATTTATTTACGTTATTATTATTGAATTTTCTATAACGAAAGTCATAACTTATTTATTATGATTCGTCTAAATTACCGATTTCTCTGATATAGGATATGCAAATTTTGAAATTTCTTGTAATTAATATCAATGCGCTACTGTTGTTCACAGTATCATTCCACCAATCTTTTAGAAACTACAGTCGACCCCCTATAACACTGTTGATAATTCCGTTTGATATGAATTCCATGTTGTACGAGTGACTTAGATTTTACAAATACGTGTGCCGGGCTGCGAACGGCTCACGTATTTGTAAAATCTAAGTGACTCGTACAACATGGAATTCATATGAAACGGAATTATCAACAGTGTTATAGGGGGGGTCGACTTGTATATCAATAATCCCTCAAAATTTCGAAAGAAGGCGATCTGTCTTCGTTATTTATATAGATACGAACAATTATTTATTGTAACATTATCACGATGCCTGGCTGCAATTTTTAATCACATTTTTAATTGATTTAGTTTAAAATATATGTTCTCCTTCTCAAATTTCAGATATCAGACTCCGTTCTCGAGATAAATAACGACAAACAAACAGATAGACGGATAAACGAACGACAGTGGGAATTTACAGGTCTAAAATTCATTTAAATTGCAGCCCAATTAGCCAAGCCTTCGATCTTGTAATTCTCAATCTTCTCCTCTCAACTCTCAGAGATCGCTTCGAAACTGATCCTGCTGATCAATCCTGGTTTAATAGAAAGATCAATTGTTATCCCATGAGAAATAATGAACAATCAACAAAGAAAAAAATTAAAACAAAAATTTTAATTAAATAAAGATTGATTAAATTCATTTCTTTGACTTTTTACTTCATTTATTTTTTGCTTTTTTCTTTTATTATCTTAACGTCAACGTATCTGTAAATAAAACAAGAGAAGAAATTACGAGATTTGGTTATAAAAATTGTTTACATTATTATTTTAAAATGTTCTAAGCTTAATATTTAGTAGGAACGAGTTTTATTAATAAACAATATAAATGCTAATAACGAGTAAAATCTTCATTAAATCCGACCTCTCTTGACATATGATACGTGGTTCGTCTTTATATTTTTATTCCATCGACCTTTATCCATCGAAATTTACTGGCATCAATGCCACTTACAGTAGACCCCCGTATAACGCAGAGATACGTTCCTCGTTATACGAATTTCGCGTTGTAGGAATCCTTAAATACAAAAGCCAATCGCAGCCCGACACGTGTGAACTTTACGGACTATGGTTGTTTGAAAGCATATCTTCCATAAAATTAATCGATTCTAGACTAATTCGGCTTAACATTTCCAAAATACGTATAATTTTTTGGGAATAATCCGTATAAACTATGCTATAAACAAAAAATTGTAGGATTACTTATCGAATGTGCACCGTTCGACGTCGCCATTGCTTAAGGTTGTGTTCGTCGCGAAGCAGCCACCAAACGGCGGCCGCGATTTATGATGTTATTTTTCTGCAAAAAATTCGTTGAACTTTGGACACATCATTAATATAAATAATTTTTATGGCCGTTGAATAAGAAATGTTTCTTTCACAAGAAATGTATAAAATTAGTGCTGTATTAGACTTACGGTACCTAATTTACATACTGTACAGACGATAATAAACAACTTACTCGCCTAAACTCTCCATAGCGTGGCGCTGGACGGCGGAAAGTATATATATAATTATATTAAAGTTACAATAAATTAAGTTAATATATAATTATATATACAGTACCTAATTTATATATAATTTATATATAATACTGTACAGACGATAGTAAACTCAATTTATTCGCCTAAACTCTCCGTAGCGTGGCGCTGGACGGCGGAAAGTAGTTCGGCTGCCCGATGACGTTTTACCGAATTATAGGAGTTTTTTTTACCATGTTTGTACGGATACCGTCGCAATATTTTCGCCGTCATATAGGAATCCGAACTACAGGAACCCGTGTTATAGGGGGATCGACTGTATATACACAACACGAAATTATGTTACAATAAAACAAATTAGAAATTCGTTGACGTTAAGACAATGAAACTCCCCCAAAAAAGAAATGAATGAAGTAAGAAGTCAAACAATTGAATTAAACCAATCTTTATTTAATTATCTTCCATTTATTTTGTTAATTGAACATTATTTCCTACGAGGATAACATTTGCAGTGCTTATTAATGCACTTCCCCGATTTGTATCCCATTCCTTTGCAATTCGAGTCGCACGTTCGATGAACGCACTGAACGCACGCGACCGCTTCGCCATTCCAATTTGCGAATGTATCTAAAAGTATTGATATTTATAAAATTAATTTCAATTATCATCTTTTAATTAAATTAATAAATTTACTTTAACTGTAGAAAATTTTAGTAATTTTACTTACGCATTGTCACGAATACAATCAATAGTATTAGTGTTATTTTAACAATACCCGTCATACTTTTGAAAACGTGGAAATTTAACAACAATAAAAAGAAACACGTGCAATTATCTATGGCGATATCGTCACAATGGAGAGCTGCTGCAAGTTTTAGTTATGTTGAAATTTAAAGAAATGACGCGTGTTCCGGTCTACACCGGAAATTCCTATATAGTTAAACGAATTATCCGTCCTAATTGTCGTTTTAACTTTACATCCTGTTATTCCTTTTATGTCAACCTTTATATCTATATCTTATATTTATGTTATTTTTTTATGTCTTTACTGTTTAAAGTATGTACTTTTTAAATAGTTTTTGGAGTTTTTATTACTGTTAATATATTGTTGTTTAATATTTCCTACTATATGCATAATAAGTAAATAAATAAGTGTTTTATGAAAAAATACCCGCTTTCAGATGACTTTAATATGACAAACAATTGAAATACGCCAGTCCTGCAATGATTATCAACAATCGCACTACCTTACTAAAGATAATGTGCATAAATTTGCAAGAGAACGAACATACCATACAATTCAATAAAATAGAACCAGACATCATTTAGCAATTTCATAAATATTTTATTATTGTCTACATATTCACTATAATAAAATACTTTAATTACAATTTTCCCAATTATTTTAAACCATAAATATTTTAATTTATTAACCATTCTATAAATATCAATTGTTTATAGATCGTGACGTCTGCTATCGTATTGTCTTCAACAATTGGTACTGTACGTAGCCATATTTTTAGTGTTATTAACAATAGGTATGCTATTTTTACATCTACAGATAATAGGAATGACAGCACATTTATTTAAATATGTAAATGATAGAAACATATTTTACTAATAATCGTGATTATAAAATTTAATTTTTTGTTAGATTTCAGATTTTTAAAGGAATGGCGGGTATTGTCAAAATAACACTACTCGTATTGTTTCTGTTCGTAACAATGCGTAAGTAAGATTAGAAAACTTTTCTACTTTTAAAATAAATTTAATTAAAGATAATAATTAAAATTAATTATATAAATGTCAATATTTTTAGATACATTCGCTAATTGGAATGCCGAAGCGGTCGCGTGTGTTTATCGCACTTGTGACAAGGATTGCACACGTAGGAAATATAGGTCGGGAAAATGCATTAACAACGCCTGCAAATGTTATCCCTATGGAAAATAATGTCCAGTTAACAAAGAAAATGGAAAAATAATTAAATAAAGATTCGTTAAATTCAATTGTTTCGCTTCTTACATCATTTATTTCTTGCTTTTTTTTTCATTGTCTTAACGTCAGCTTATTTTTTACTTGTTTATTATAACGTAATTTAGTGTTGTATATATATAATTATGTTTATATCAGAGAAGAACAAAGTTCATATATATATATATATCTTTTTCTAATCTAAATTTGCATAATCTCCCAGACATTACAGTTTGTATGGATTTTAATTTATAACAATTAGAATATAAACAAAAATGCATATCTTAATACAGAGTTAATTGCACAACGTGTGCAGAAATCCGTTGGCTTCACTCTGACGTAAATGACTTAAACACATTACGTAGCATTAGGAGTGTTTCGGTATAAGAAACACCTGGCTGCAAGACTTACAACGTGATATTCTTTTACAACTGAAGTCGAAATCGCTACTTCAGCCCCGATTTTAACAATATTTATAACGTCTACGACATTCATTATACATAGAAAAATGACCGGATTCCAGCACTTGCATTACTTTTAACTCAATTTTATGAATTTGTAAATAAGTTAACCCCTGTTATTTAATAGTGTTTATTTTTACGTATAAATAAATATATATTTAAAAATTATTTTTATCTATACTCTATTAAATTATCGATTTAAAAATGTGCAGATATCTAAATTACGGATGTGTTAAACGAATTGAAACGATTATTTATAAAATATCATAAAAGTTTAATAATAATAAATTAGTTCATCGTTATGAATATCTCCATTTGTTTAGGGTAATAAAAGGTTGACTTAAATTTTTATTCTCTTCTATGTTTTATCATTTGGGAATTGAAATCTGGTACTTTACTTTTCCCTTAAGTTTGCAGAAGTTGCATTTAGTTGTAAACAGGAGAAATATTTCTTATTGGTCTTTGACACACGAAAGTTTTGATTTTTCGAGATTTTCTTCACGTGGCTAATGCCTAAATAGGGGCAAATTTTCCGTAAAAGTCCTCCCTCAGTAGCGTAGCGTAGTGGGGGCCGCAGGGGCGGCACTTTTTTTTTTTAAAAGTTGACAACTCTAGCACGGAATTTTTTATTACTTATTCTGTGACGAAACTGAATTTTAGTCTTTTAAATTGAGATACCTAAATAATGGGGGGGGGCGAAATTTTCCTCCGCCCCGGGCAGCTGACACCTACGTTTCGCCACTGTCCTCCCTTGAAAGAAATTTCCCCTTGGCAGACGGTCTTATTCCATCTCTCCACTCTTCAAATCGATTATTGTATTTTGTTTATTTATTAATTATAATTAACATAATTAATAATTATAATTAATATCTGAAAGGAAAACCTGTTGTTTTAACGGGTTCTTTTAATGATATACTTGAAAAATATCGAATTTTTAATCGCTGTAAACTTATTTACACACCCAACAGAAAGGCAGGGTACAGACTAATGAGCATCTTTTACGTAGCGAATTAGATTAATGCTCAGAATTAGATTGTCAATCTATACTAATACTATAAAGAGGTAATGTTTGTAAGTTTGTTTGCAGCAGGTAATCTCCGAAACTACTCATCCCTTTTTCAAAAATTCTTTCACCAATATTTAGAATGGTACCTCAGGGTGGACACAGGCTGTATATTATTCCGTTAAACATTCATATAAATTAAAATATATAATCTAGGTTAAGGCTTTTATGTCAACAAACGATGCTACAAGTATGACGCCCTAAGTCTGCTTTTCTGTGAGGCATTATGCTTTTCTGTGAAAATGAACTAAAGCTGATAATCTTCTGTCTATCTATATAGCCTAAATAAAAATCTAATGTTCGTTTGTTCCTACCGATTCCTCTGAAATTTTCACACAACGCTGCATTCGAATACGCACGTGTTTTTATATAATATGCGTGTCGAAATTCCCCCGGGGGAGAGAGACAGGATTAAGACTTACCCTAAAGAACTCTGCTTCATTTATACTATTTTAGATGCGGTTTTTTGCGTTTTTGATTGCGTTTTAATAGAGTACGTTAAGAAAATGTACACTAAGGGATTTTTCGAAAAATTCCCCCCCCACGGGGAAAGTGTTATACATTTATAATAGATACATTTTGAGCCACAACAACGAGTGGCAGGGTCTGCTAGTAATCAATATGTAGCCCTATTTGTCACAGGACTCTGAAAATTCTTTACTTGTCAGAACCTGTAATATCTGGTACTGTACAGGGAACAATTGAAATGCGCATATTAAACAGGAGGACTTCTTTACTCCCAAGGAATTGAAATTGATACATGCTATATGGAAACTCACACCACTTCATAAACGAACTCTCAGTCTGTCTAAAGGACAATAAAAGATGGGGTTTTTTGTGGTTTTTAGGCCCTTTACCACTCAGGGAGAACAAAAAAAAAAAAAGCCATAGAATGTTATATAATAAGGGTGTCTGTGTTGGTTAGTAGAAGGGGTCCCAACATGGGCTCATAATAATCCCAAAGAGGGCTCATAAGAAATAACTAGTCCTTTGTAGGGCTCATAATATTATGTGTATATTTTATGTTTGAATTTTTATTCTGCATGTTATTTTTTTATGTTTATGCTTTTATACTTATTATTGTCATTTATTAAACAAGAGGAAAAATAGGTAGTTAGGAAAATTTGCAGTTTGCATTGTTTAATCAACCAAATAAAGGATGAGTGTAAAGTAACTAAGCATTGAGATACTACTATAATTTTTGTACCAATAAAGTACATTGTAACAAAGTTTAGGTGAACACGTACATCAATCAATGGAATTCTATAATGCTGCATCAGTTTTATTGAAAGTGACCGAGGGAGACTGCTCGCACAGGAACAAAAATGATGGTCGACTGCTTGTCTGTTCAAGAGCACAAATTGTTGCATACTAGTATGAGATCGGGGTCTGTGAGACCTCGCTTACTGTATAAGGATAGCTAGGATTGAGTTTAAATGTTGAGAGATAAGAAAATAGCGAAATTTTCTTTTCCCATCAGGTCCTGACACCAGTTAAGAAGTAACGCGTCTTAACTCGCAATTCTTATATATGACGTCTGAGTGGTGACTCCTAATATCTATTTCAAGGGGTGGAGGGGTTGTGTCGATTCCAAAATGGAGGAACAAACAAATCCCCTTTACAATTAAACTATTTATTTACATATATTCTGGATTAATCATATAATGTATAAGCATAAACTAGTGGATAAATAATTAGGCATATAATGAAAACTAAACTAAAACTCCGATGCGACATGGGTAACAATTGGCTAAACCTTGGAATACAGTTGCTAACTGAAAGAGAGCTTACATAAGTAAATATACTACTTGAGAAGTCATGAGTACTTTGTCTTCTTTTTCTGTAGACCTTTTGACTTACTCTGAGCCTATCGTGTGCCTATTAAACTCTTCAACCATGGCTTATCTCGGCGGTAGGATAACCAAAAGCACCCCGGTCTAAGGGTGACTTCACTTTCTATAGCAAATTTGATGACCTATCGGCTCTAATTCCGATGCGGCCATTCTCTGTCAATTCCACAAGAACTTCAACATCCGTGGGATTAGAGGAAACGTACCAGATGCTGAAGTAAATAAAAATCTGCCTTGTGTTTACGCTGTATTAATTTTTAACAATGCCCAGTAACTTCAACAACTGCATTACGCCAGATTGTGCAAATTGGGAAAGGATACAAACGAGTACGAAGTATTCAAGTATGAAGTTTTTCATCTGATTACTAAAGCCAAATGAACTGCCAAATTATTTGAGTATACGCTTGATGCCAAGCAGAAGAAGTAGACAATACTAGACAGCAAAAGAAATACAGCAAGGCATCTCGAAACCGAACTATAATTCTTAGAGGCTACAGGTGAAAAAACACATAACATCTGCCTTCTCTTAAATGGATTAAAAAGACGACACCACCCACATAGATTGAATGGAAAAGGGCATTTTATATCTTACTAATTAATTATATCCCAAGAAATAATCACTTTTTTCTGGAGATCCCGAGACAAGCAAAGGACCGGGAAATGAGAAACCCCTAGTTCATACTACGAAATATTAAAACCAGTGGTTGATGCGCAGAGATGGTGGCTTACGGTAAAGCGACGTCATGCCGCAATCTGTAAGGAAACAATCAAAAATTGCCATTCGAAGATAGACTGAACACGAATTCGGTTGCGGGCTCGCAGAGGCCGTACGCCATATCATCATATAGGGAAAACGTGTCATTGTGGATTGAGCGGGTAACTATATTAAATTTTAAGATATGCGCCGCTATTTCCATTTAATACGGTACACAGATCAATAATATTCATCATCATCACTTTATAAAGGTAGAAATTATGGCGAATTCTCAATTACTAGTTACTTTCCACCAACCTGTATTGAAATATCGGTTTGGACGAAATTTAGTTAACGTTCTTCTTGTTCTGAAAGATTTGCAAATTTTTATTTCCATTTCCATAAAATAATTTTTATTTTTTAATTTGTTTTATACAATTATATATATATATATATATATCTAATAATTAATATTACAATCTAACGCTATTAATTTATACAAATTATAAAGATTTGATTTTTATTTATTGAAGCCTTAGAAATCTCTTTAAACAAGTTGGCAGATATCTGTGAAAATCTTGGCCCGTAAAAATGATAGACGATCTTTTGTCGTAAAGGTCGTTCGGGAATGACGCTCTGAATGAATATTCCTCTTCCGAATATGCTCGTGATGTGCATATGTAGTATTGATGGATCTACCTTGAAGAATAAAACAAGCATAGAGGATATCATTAGTTATATTTGTTTTTTTAAATAATTAATCAAAAACACATGATACTACAAGTGTAAGTAAAATGATAAAATGTTGTTTAAATCTTACTGTTTTAATTAGAAGTAGCAAAAAAGTAAGCAAACAAACCAATACCGTAATCGGTTATAAATTAAATAAGCTATGTTACCACTACTAGGATATATAGATATATATTAAGTAGAACAGAAAGAACATAATCAAAACTGGTTTTTGTTTCGGTGTGATGTCTTCTTCATATACACTATATGGTTGAGAGCACAATTAGGAAAACCGAGTTGCCATACTCGTGCCCTTCAAATGAAGATATGACTCACTCTCATGCTACCTACAGGTCAGAATAGTTATAATTGCGTTTTATAATTAGTAATAATAATAAAACGCAAACCACTGATTATAGGCCTATTCTTATATATAAAACATTTTGAACCTCAGATGTACAGTACAGTACTTTGACGAAATTAGTGATGTAGTGAACAATGAAACAAAGCAAACTTAATCATCAAGGATTATATAAATATATCAAAGTTAATTTTAAAATTAAATGTGTGATGGAAGTGGCATAGTGGTAAATATGGTAAGAGGTAAGGTGTTTAGATTAGGCTACCTGTTTTATGTCCAGTGTGGCAGAAAACCGAGGTAAAGAAATCCCAAAAATTTTTATATAATTAGTGATTTTCATTGTTGCCATATGTTGATTTGGTTACGGATCTTTCTTCCAAGAAGACGACCAAATATGTTTACAAAAATTCCACCAGTTATCTGGATGAAAATCAGGGGCGTGCCGTGACATTTGATGATAGGGAAGCTGTGTTTCTGTAAGAAGGCGACATCCAGGGGCAATCGGTCAATCGCGCGTCAGTGATGGTCTAGGGTCCATTCGTATCGTTTATCCGATAAGCCAGTAAAAACCGTGGACTTCTCTAAATGCAATTTTAATATCACAATCACATTCCGAATCGCTAGCCACGATATAAGGGTTACAATTAAAAATAAAATAATAAAAACTTACTCGGTGAAATAAAATATGTGGTGGATGTGCCGGTACATACAAAATATTCTTCAATTATACGAATATACTTTTAAAGAAAGTTATAATTAAATATAGCTTTGCAAAGAAACGTACAGTACATAAAAATATTAAATATCCTTTACTTTTTAAATCATAAAACAATGCACTTAGTCAAATAGCTCCCTACGAGTGGCTAACGAATGGAATGGAAGACGGTTGCGGAGCGTGCATACACGCGGACTGCCAAATCCCCGGGGTGCCGATACCGGTCAATGTCAAATACCTCTTTTGTCTCAAAGGAGGCGACAGGGCTGTTGTAGATTTTAAACGTTTCTCATCATAGCTGTAAAAATCCAATATGTATGTTAAACTTAATAGTCATTTGTTTTCTAACTAATTCGTTTCAGGAAACATTTCTGTCTTTATTACATCTAATACAGTATTTCGAAGAAATCAGTCCCCACTGTACTCGGCTATAGACCGGTTCGGTTAAGCCTTTGTTTAAGTAATATTCCGGCTCATTCGTCAGGGTTTTGTTTACGTGCGCGAATCTGGCTTTTTGGATGCTGACAATGCGATGGTTCCACTCCGCCACTAATATTCGAATATACAATTGCGATCTTATTTTATTTTTCACGTGTAGTATAGAAATTTCTAAGAAGATACATAATGCGGTTATAATAAAATATTGTGCGATTATTTTCATATAATTAAAATTAATATGTATTTATTATTTATAAAATACAAGGGAAGCGGCGCTTCCACCGCTTCTAATGACGGCACGCCACTGATGAAAATTACTACCAGAAAAAATACTAGTTTGATGAATGATATCTAAATGCATTATATCGGTTCCATTTTCCGGTAAATCCTGCAAAAAATTGACACAATTAAATACTGAAAAAAGAGTTTTAAAGCTACAAAATTTTTTGACTTACTTGTGAAGTCCACGTTTTAACTTTAGCAAATTCCGGAACTGAAATAAAATATGTTATTTTAATAAATAATTTCGATTAATAAGAATATAATAGGATGGTCTTCATTTAATAATTTATTACAATTGTACGATCATATATCTAACTGATATTTCGGTAAAATTCGTGTTAATATTCCAAACCATTTGTATTTGCCATATATTCAGGACGTTTGTCTCAGATTCAATCTCGATCTTCTTCAATTTTCATCCAAAGCTTGACACCATACTTTGAAGATCTCTTTCACCTCCAACACAGATTGAGTTAAAGACTCATTACCTTGGTAGCTGTATCCTCAGACATCACCATGTAAATGATTCAATGATTGAGCAGATTGAGATCGATCAATTCCCATTTATTATGATTTTTATGATATCAAAATCATTTAACTGAAAGTCTAATACATTGAACATATCGCAAATATCACGAAGTTCTGCACACCGGTGGTGCAGATGTAATAAAGCATTAAACTTGGTAGGCATCTTTCAGATCACTCTTTACATTCTATATAAATAAAATGTTACCTTTTTCAGTATAAGGTATTTTCTGACAGGAGCCATCTTTACCGGAAAATAACCAACCGTGAAGGGGGCATTGCACGCAATCACTGTATACTTTAATTTTTACACCTAAATGAGCTCCTCAATGAGGACAGAAGGCATCCAAAACGAAGCTCTGACCAGTTTTACCACGAAATATTGCAAATTGATGACCTGGAAAGGAAGAATTGAGAGATTTTCGTGAAAGTTGGCATGAATTTTATAAAGTATTTGCTGTAAATTTTAATAAATCTAATACCAGAACCAAATTTACATAATGCAAGTTTTCTTAAAGTCTTTTAGCTGTAATTATGTAAGTTAATTATTTATTAAATTCAGTGGAATTAAGAAATGAAGTGTCTGAAAAATCTATCAATTTGTTAGCAAACATTTCAGGAAAAATATTACAATATCTATAATAATTATAATCATATATAGTAATTCAGTAACTCATTATTAATTACGAAGAATTATTCAAAGTACAAATTCTAGTAGGTAAATCAGAAAGAGAGAAACGTATTAGTCGTTATTATCAAGATATACAACGTTTAAAGTTATTGTTTGGTGGTAGACATTAGCCAAAATTCTACATGTTGTAGCGACATTTTGGGATTCGAACCCACTTCCTAAGGTTACATTACATAAACTAATGATCCATCATATGACATTTCTGAGATAGACCTATATCGTATGGCAAAAATTAAATAGAATATTCATTATTAAAGACAATTAAAGCATTTAAAAATTATTCTTGATAATATTAAACAGTCCGGATTAGGTTTGCTGCGACTCTAAGATGTACTGCATAAGAGACCTTTTTAATCCAATGATAGTGAACCCCTCCTAAGATACATCATACGCATAAATACGAATCAATTATCACTAGAGATATAAAATTACCTAAGGCAGTTACGGGTACAGATTGCCCGATTGCAAAATCCCTAGATTCCATTAAAGGTATCCATCCATTCGGATATACAGGTGGGAGTTCACCGGGATTTCTTGACTCGTTAGCTTCTCGTACCAACAAAGATAAGTTCTGACGTAGATTTTTTGCTCTAGGACGTAAATAATCGTAGCCTATCTCAGTCATATCCTACAGAACACATTGGAAAAGTAAAAAGTAATTCATGTTAAAAGAAAGGAAGAAAGAAGCATGAATAACTGACTAACGTATTAAAAAAGCGACTTACCACAGTTTTATCGTAGTTAACTAAAGAGTAGTAAATACTTATTAATAAGAGCAATAAAAGGATCAATTGGCATGGTTTTTCTGCTAAATCCACAAGAAATATAGCGAAATTGTGAAAGAACGAGAAGATCCACGCAGCCACCCGTAGCGTGAGGCTACCGATTTCAGATAGAAAAAAAAACATTTTTTGCTTTTCGGTTTAAAAAATTCTTAAGAAATCCTAAAAAAATTCAAAATATCTAATTAGATCATCTCTACAATTATAAAAATCTATAAAAATATAATTTTATTAAAATTTGTCACTTGCAACCCGCGACCTCAGACTTTGTCAACCTAATTTTATCTTCTCGTTTTCTTTT
Organism: Centruroides sculpturatus; assembly: GCF_000671375.1. Lineage (NCBI taxonomy): Eukaryota > Metazoa > Arthropoda > Arachnida > Scorpiones > Buthidae > Centruroides > Centruroides sculpturatus. Next base: position 42,026 of record NW_019386247.1, on the reverse strand, counting down.
TCGTGCATTCATTCAACCGTATTTAAGCTGATTTTCGTAACGCAGACAATTCAAACTTGGCCAATGAAAAAATGAAAATAAACTGTGTAACTCGTTACAAGTTTGCGGTTACAGTACGGAGGGACTATATGTTTAACATTCACGAATGTGAGATGCTTTTTGACAACGTAAAATATTTAAAAATGAAGTCGAATCCACCTTTAACTGCCAAACATAAAGCAATGCGTTTAAACTGGGCTAAAGACAAGATGGGGTGGGCTGAAAAATGGCAAGAAATAATGTTTAGTGATGAGAAGAAGTTTAATTTAGATTGCCCCCGATGGGTTTTCGTATTATTGGCACGATTTAAAAAGAGAAAGCGGAGTTAAATTAAACCAACAACGAGGAGGTGGGTCTGTAATAATTTGGTATGGTTTTGGATGGGGAAGTAAAAGCGATTTAGTATTTGTTGACAAAAATATGAACTCAGAAAAATATCAAGAATTATTGTATAATAATATGATTACATTTGGTTCATTAATCGGAGGTCGTAAATGGAAGTTTCAACAAGAATATGCTCCTATTCATGCTTCAATATCAACAAAAAATTGGTTTAAAAAAGAAAATATTGATGTAATTGACTGGCCTTCACATAGTCCAGATTTAAATCCCATTGAAAATTTACGGGGGATTTTAGCAGCCATTGTTTATAAAAAAAAAACTATATGAATCTGTAAATCAATTTAAAATTACAATAATGGATGCGTGGGATGAAATTAAGGATGAACAATTAAAAAAATTATAAACTCCATCCCTAACAGAATTTTTCGAGTAATTGTAGCAAAAGGGGGGTGAAACCCCTTTTGCTACAAACACTAAAAGTGTTTATAATATATTTAAAAATTATTTTAATATAATTTTACAAAGTGTAACTATACTTTTGTAACAGACTGTAATTACCATGTACTATATTATTTTGTATCAAGCTACCGGGGGTTATGGAGTATTTAGCAACATTAAATATCCCTTACGTATAAGTACACCTACAGATTTTTACTAAACACTTAAATATTCAAAATTATATACAAAGTTATTTTTTCTTACTGAAATTTAATATAATTTTATTAAATTTTAACACAGTCCGACTGCTGGTAGCACGATGTATACGATAATACACATTCGTATAACGCGAAGAACAAATGGAAATACTGTGGTGATTATCTAGAATCTTGTACAATACAATGCAGAAAAGTGGTAGATATAAAGCATAATACATTATAAATAATGCCAAAAAGAACCTGTTCAAAACACTGCCAAGCTTATACGTGCTCGAGACCACGCAGACAAATAAAAGCTTTAATGGATGTATGCGAATAATAAAACAATAATTTCTTGTTTTTTACAATAAAAAATAATAAATGCAAATGTAATCGTGTGCTTACATCATAAACATCAATGTTAAGAAGTTAATATATAAATACATGTAATAAGTATAATAATAATGATAATAATACAAAGTTACGTTTCGAACAGGCGATTTATAATAATTTAATTAATCAAATTATAAAGAACTAGCAGGTGGGCCCGGCGTTGCTCGGGCAAGAGTAACGATAACTAAGATAAAGATTATTACGTTACAGTCAACCTTACCCGTTTTCACAGAATGCAAGAATTGGGTTTCCTTCTTTCCAGACTAATTAGAAATTTTTAGATGGGTCTAAAAATATGTTTGATTTCCCGCAAAAAAAGAAAAAAAAACTGCATCTGCGTATTGCACGTCGCTTTCTCTTAACAATTCCATTGTTACTTAGCACTTCCATTGTTACTTAACACTTCCATTGTTGATGAAAGTGTTAATCCTTAATCATGTCCCTCTCCCCCGTGGGGAGGAATTTCGAAAAATCCCTTCTTAGTGTGCGTTTTCATGACGTACCCTATCTGTGTACCAAATTTCAACTTTCAACTCCTAACCGTTTGGGCTCTGCGCTGATTATTATTATTATCAACTCGTCTCGATTATATATATAGACGAGACAAAAAGTAAGTGTAAAGTTAAAGACAACAAATAGAATAAAACATTAGAAATCAAATAAATAAAAATGAATTTATCAATAAAATTATTTTTTCTTTATAAATCGCTTCGAACAAAAACGACTCCATCTTTATTATTATTTTTTTTTGTGTTTTTTACTTTCCTAATTTTTATTTAAAATTATAAATAAGAAAACGAAGCGTTAAACCACCGGAAACGAATAAATTTTTGTCAATTAAATTGATTCGTGTTTAGAAAACGAAGAATTTAATATAGAAAATATTCTCTGCAATCGTTTAATTTTTCTAATATTTTATAATTAATTGCTTAGATAATAATTTCGCTATGAAAAAAGGAAGAAGTAGAAAAATCTTATTCAAAAATCCTTCGAGAAACCTGTTTTGACGCTTGAGAAAACAGAAGAGAAATTTCTCGTGTGCCGAAATACACTATATCTGTCAATGACGACCGGTTTTCTTTCCTATTTATATATTTAAGAAATGATTAATTCCTTGGCAACAGGTCGAACACGCAAATATATAATGTCCTTCAACGTAATTTATTTTAGAAATTTTATCTGTTATGCAGATTTTGGCCTCGGCAAGAGAAAAAATCGAATGTTGTAAAATGCGAGGATGCAAATGTTTACTCGAAATTTTTACTGGTCTGGTATTATAATACAGCTGGACTAGTTTTTCTTTGTGTCTCGTATGTTTCTAGCTCATTATTTAATTACTATATGAGAGAAATTTGCTTTTGAAACAGTCTTTCTGCAACATCATTTACAGTTTCAATCTACGCTTCCTTGCTGTATTTTCTGTACATTTTGAATCTAAAATGATTAATCGCTCGACGTAAAAAAACAAATGAAGATACTTTTATTGACATCCTTATTATTTTAATTAAAACAATTACATAAAATTAAACAATAAACATTTAAGTTCGTATGTAAACAGTGGTATGATAGCATCGTATGTACAGGAAATACGAATAGGAATTGTCATATCTTTTTAATGCTGAACTGTAAATGTCAATAAACTGTATGAATAAAAGAATAAATATGTATACTGTAAACTGTAAAAAGTCGAATTCTATTGTATATAGGCTATATAAATATATTTTTTGTAATTTCATTGTTTCGTTTCTACTTATGTTGTGTGCGTGCGAATACGAATCAATATAGTCCTTGGAGAGTTAATTAATTAATGCTAATTACGTGCTTTGGGTGTCTATTAGGCCTAATTGCCTTTAGGTGTCTCGAGTCGTTCTCTAACGAAAATTAAACCGATACATAAAATACCCAGCAGAAAATATGTAAAATAGTTTAATTTCTTGCATTATTTTATGGTTATTCGTCAGTTTAACTGAAATCATTCTCTTCCTATGTGTATTGAATGTAATACACCTTGAATACACAAAATACTGGCAAACTTTATAAAACGTGACTACAGGGGTAGATTTTATTACAAAAATATGACTCTTATTATTTAAAAATCTATTGAAACAAGTTGGTTGTATTTCACCAACTTAAGGTCTTCTTAGTTAGTCTTGGGCTATTTTCGCTATAAAACTGTGAATACCATCTTCTATACCTCAATATTAACTGATCTTCTTTAACTAAAAGCGGTGCCTTTAAGAACTTTTTGTTATTCCACACGAGAATGTCTCGCTCAATCTATTCGAAATAAATATTAATCATTATTTTCTGTCGAATCTTTCTTGTAATTCTAGATTTTTCGTGGCTGTATCATTAGTTAACTTACCATTTTGGCTTCAAATAATAGTATAATGCTGGCATATATCTGTGAAAATCTAGGTCCGTAATAATGGTGGACGATCTTCTGTTGTAAAGGACGTTCGGGAGTGGTACATAGAAGGAGTATTCCACTTCCGAATATGCTCGTGATGTACGCATGTACTATTGCTGGACCGATCTTCAAGAATAAAAAAAAAGTATAGGCAATATTATTACTTATGTTTGCTATTAAATAATTAATAAAAAACACGTGATCCTAAAAGTATAAGTAAAATGCTAGAAAAATCGTTAAAATCTTACTGTTTTAAGTAGAAGTTATGCAATTTTAGAGATAAAATTATAAGAAACTGTAAGCAGCAAACAAGTAAGCAAACAAACCAATGGCCTAATCACTTATAAATCACTTATATTTAGCATATTTTGCATGCGTTTTGTAATTATTTTGGTTTCTCTTGTTACTCAGTATAATCACTGCTTATAGGTAGTGTTATACTGCCTATAAACCTATAACTATTGTTATATTATATTACTCACTTTTTCTTTTTGTGTTGTTCCTATTGTTATATATTACTCACTTTAAACTTCAGATGTGCCTTGGCGAAATTAGTGATACAAAGCAAACTTAATTAAAGTTATATATAAATCAAAGTTAATTTTGAAATTAAATGTGTGATAAAACTGTAATATAGTGGTAAGATTGGTAAGAGGTAATATATTTAGATTACCTGTTTTACGTCCATTGAAGCAGAAAACCAAGGTAAAGAGATCCCAAAAATTTTTATACGATTAGTGATTTTCATGGTTGTCATATGTTGATTTGGTTGGGAATCTTCCTTCCAAGAAGACGACCAGATATGTTTACAAAAATTCCACCAGTTATCTGGATGAAAATTACTACCAGAAAAAATACTAGCTTGATGAAGGATATTAAAATGCATTATATCGGCTCCATTTTCCGCTAATTCCTGCAAAAATTGACACCATCAAATACCGAAACAGAGAGTTAAAGCTATAAAAATTTTTGACTTACTTGTATGTGACAATTCGCTGTATATTGCGTACGACCTTTATAACTCCACAATCCTTGCTCGATCTCTGGAATTATGGGAGGTTTCCAAGATGGTGGATGACCCTCCGCGTGATGCCAAACGTATATAAAACCATTCTGTTCAAGTGAAGTCCAGGTTTTAACTTTAGCAAATTCTGGAACTGAAATAAAATATGTTATTTTAATAAATAATTTCATTTAATAACAGTATAACCTCTTATACTGTTATTAAATGAATAGTGTTATTAAATGAATAAATCATTAAACGAGGATAGCCCTCGTTTAATGATTTATTACAATCGTACGATCATATATCTAAGTGATATTTCAATAAAATTTGTATTAATTGCAAAGCATTTATGTTTGCCATATGTTCAGAACATTTATTCTGTCATTTACTATGAAAATTATTCAAGGATTGAGCAAATTGAGATCAATCAATTCTCACTCATGAAGATTTTTCTGATGCCAAAATTATTCAACTGAATTCGAATACACTGCATATGTCATAATTGACTGTACACTCTGTACACTCATCGTGCGTATGTAATAAAGCATTAAACTTGGTAGGTATCTTCCAGATCACTCTTTATATTCTATATAAATAAAATCTTACCTTTATCAGTATAAGGTATTTTCTGACAGGAGCCATCTTTACCAGAAAATAACCAACCGTGAAAGGGGCATTGCACGCAATCACCGTATACTTTACTTTTCACCCCTAAATGAGCTCCTAAATGAGGACAGAAGGCATCCAAAACGAAGCTCTGACCAGTTTTACCACGAAAGATTGCAAATTGATGACCCTGGAAAAGAAGAACTGAGTGATCTACGTTGAATAAAGTAACAGAAACATCATTAATATTCATTAGTAGAGACAATTAAAGCACTTAAAAGTATTCTTGATACTCTTAAACCGTCTGGATTAGGTTTGTTGCCATTCTAAGGTGTAACGCGTAAGTGATATTCCTAATCTAATAACAGTGAGCTCCTCCTAAACTATACCTTACGTATAAATTCGAATCAGTTATCACTAGAGATGTAAAATTACCTAAGGCAGTTACGGGTGCAGATTGGCCAATTGCAAGATTTCTAGATTCCATTAAAGGTATCCATCCATTCGGATATACAGGTGGGAGTTCACCGGGATCTCTTGACTCGTTAACTTCTCGTACCAACAACGATAAGTTATGACGTAGTTTTTTCGCTCTAGGACGTAAATAATCGTAGCCTGTCTCTGTCATATCCTACAAAACACGTTGGACAAGTAAAAAGTAATTCATGGTAAAAGGAAGGAAGAAAGAAGCATGAATAACTGACAAACGTATTAAGATCCGACTTACCATAGTTTTATCGTAGTTAACTAAAGAATAGTAAATAATTATTAATAAGACCAATAAGAGAATCAGTTGACATGGTTTTCCTGCTAAATCCAGAAAAAATATAACGAAATTGTGAAAGAAACATTCGAAGAACGAGAAGATCCACGCAGCCACCTGTAGTGTGAGGCTGGCGATGTCATATAGGAAAAAAGACATNTCCTTTATGAAGGCATAGAGCCTTTACTACATGAAAATGAAAATTAATGAATACACTGTGTACAGTAATTTACCTGATAAGACAGACCTCAGAAAAATACTTTATGAGAGCTTTTATACTTTTATAAAGCTGTCTATAATGAAAATTAATTAACTAAGGATTTTTTTGTCCTGCCAGGGTGTGGCCGAGTTATCCGGAGTGCCGGGTTATCGAGAGCCGAGTTTTCGAGGTTCTACTGTAATATATATTCAGTAGCACAGAAAGAACATAATCAAACTGGTTTCTGTTTCGGTTCGATGTTTTCTTCATTACATGGTTGAGAGTACAATTAGAAAAGAAAATTGCACTTCAAGTGTGAAAGTGGTTCATTCTCATGCTACCTACAGGCCAGAATATTTATAATTGCATTTTGTTATGAGTAATTATTACAAAAGTCAAATTGTAACCTTTTAGCATATTTTGCATGCGTTTTGTAATTATTTTGGTTTATCTTGTTATTCAGTATAACCAGTGCTTATAGGCCTATTGTTATATATTACTCACTTTAAATCTCAGATGTGCCTTGGCGAAATTAGTGATACGAAGCAAACTTAATCAAACTTATAAACCAAATATATTTTAAAATTAAATGTGTGATGGAAGTGCCATAGTGGTAAGATTAATAAGAGGTAAAATATTTAGATTACCTGTTTTATATCCAGTAAGGCAGAAAACCAAGGTAAAGAGATTCCAAAAATTTTTATATAATTAGTGATTTTCATGGTTGTCATATGTTCATTTGGTTCGGAATCTTCCTTCCAAGAAGACGACCAGATATGTTTACAAAAATTCCACCAGTTATCTGGATGAAAATTACTACCAGAAAAAATACTAGCTTGATGTATGCTATCTAAATGCATTATATCGGCTCCATTTTCCGGTAATTCCTGCAAAAAACTGACACCATTAAATACCGAAACAAAGAGTTAAAGCTATAAAACTTTGACTTACTTGTATGTGACAATTCGCTGTATATTGCGTACGACCTTTATAACTCCACAATCCTTGCTCGATCTCTGGAATAATGGGAGGTTTCCATGATGGTGAGTGACCTTCGGCGTGATGCCAAACGTATATAAAACCATTCTGTTCAATTGAAGTCCAGGTTTTAACTTTAGCAAATTCCGGAACTGAAATAAAATATGTTATTTTAATAAATAATTTCGATTAATAACAGTATAACAGGATGGCCCTCGTTTAATGATTTATTACAATTGTATGGCCAGATATCTAACTGATATCTACTGAATTCAGTTTCTACTAATCTAGTAATTCCAAATCATTTATATTTATCATACATTCAGTACATTTCTTTTCAGATTTAATCTCGACTTCTTCAATTTTATTCCATAGCTTGTCACCAAACTTTGAAGAACTTTTTCACCTCCAACACAAATTGAGTTAAAAACTCATTACTTTGGTAGCTGTATCCTCAGACCATATAAATGATTGAAGGATTGAATAGATGGAGATCAATAAATTCTCATTTATGACGATTTTTATGATGTTGAAATCATTGAACTGATAGTCGAATACACTGAACATATCGTAAATATCACGAAAATCTGTACACTGGTGATTCAGATGTAATAAAGCATTAAACTTGGTAGGCATCTTTCAGATCACTCTATATTCTATATAAATAAAATCTTACCTTTATCAGTATAAGGTATTTTCTGACAGGAACCATCTTTACCAGAAAATAACCAACCGTGAAAGGGGCATTGCACGCAATCACCGTATACTTTACTTTTCACCCCTAAATGAGCTCCTAAATGAGGACAGAAGGCATCCAAAACGAAGCTCTGACCAGTTTTACCATCTTTTGTTGTAAAGGACGTTCGGGAGTGATGCNTGATTTGCAAAAAGAAATAAAAAGTAGTAAAGTAAAAGCTGAAAATTTGGATCCTAAAGAAAAAAAAAGAAAAAAAAGGTCAACAGTTCCCTGTTCCTAATGTTATAATTAAAGGAAGTTTCATACTTTATGTGTGTTAAATTATTGTCGATTCTTCTGAAATTTTCATTTTAATAAACAATAATTTGTTTATTAAAATGTTTTTAAAATCACTGATATAGTTTTAATATGGTCCTGAGGGGGTCGCCAGAATTTTTTAACTTGTAAAGGGGTCGCGTATTCAAGAAGGTTGAAAAACACTGTCCTAAACTATACCTTACGGTTAAATTCCATTCGGATATACAGGTGGGAGTTCACCGGGATCTCTTGATTCGTTAACTTCTCGTACCAACAAAGATAAGTTCTGACCTAGTTTTTTTGCTCTAGGACGTAAATAATCGTAGCCTGTCTCTGTCATATCCTACAAAACACATTGGACAAGTAAAAAGTAATTCATGTTAAAAGGAAGGAAGAAAGAAGCATGAATAACTGACAAACGTATTAAAAGCCGACTTACCACAGTTTTATCGTAGTTAACTAAAGAATAGTAAATAATTATTAATAAGAGCAATAAAAGAATCAGTTGACATGGTTTTCCTGCTAAATCCAGAAAAAATATAACGAAATTGTGAAAGAAACATTCGAAGAACGAGAAGATCCACGCAGCCAGCTGTACCGTGAGGCTGGCAATGTCAGATAGAAAAAACGACATTTTTTGCTTTTCCGTTTCAAAAATTCTTAAGAAACCCTAAAGAAAAAGTTGACATGGTTTTCCTGCTAAATCCAGAAAAAATATAACGAAATTGTGAAAGAAACATTCGATGAACGAGAAGATCCACTCAGCCAGCTGTACCGTGAGGCTGGCAATGTCAGATAGAAAAAACGACATTTTTTGCTTTTCCGTTTCAAAAATTCTTAAGAAACCCTAAAGAAAAATTTCAAAATAACTAATTAGATCATCTGTACAATTATTAAAATCTATAAAAATACAATTTTATGCTAATTAGTCATTTGCAACTCGCTGCCCCAGCCTTTGTCAACCTAATTTTATCTTCTCGTTTTCTTCCTCGTCAACCCTACTTCAGCTGATATTTATAACGAAGACAATTCAAATTTGGCCAGTGAAAAAATGAAAATAAACTGTGTAACTGTTTACTACTTTGCAAATACAATAATTACCATGTACTGTATTATTTTAGTGCGTAGTTACCAGGGATTATGGAGTATTGAGCAGCATTAAAGCCTAGAACTGCGTAAGAAAAAAATGTGTGAAGGCCGCCCGAATCGCACGAAATTCACTCGCGGCCCGCATTTAGAAAGTTTAATGATTACTGATTTACGATTTTTATTCATATTTAAAGCTATTTATTTGATCAAGTAACTGGTCATAGACAAGAAAAATGGTCTTACATCCAGTTTATGACACCTGGAAACAATTAAAGCAAAATATTATATTTTCATAAACAACAAAACTTCCTTTATATTTAAGTGTTTAATTAAAATCTGCAGGTATGGTTGGTTACACGTAAGGAGCATTTAATCGCAGACAGTGCGTAGGTAAATTTCGTTTGCTTACGTAATTTAAATATTCAAAATTATACACAGATTTCTTCTTCGTTTGTAAAATTTAATATAATTTTATTAAATTTTAATACAGTCTCGACTGCTGATAGCACGAAGTTCACGATAATACATCTCTGTAAACAGACACAATATCGTGCAACGAGTTTTTATATCGCAAAGTGCACACAGTAAATCATTCTCTCCCCTCCAACATAAAAGTATTACCTTGGATACTGGGAAAACAAGGAAAGCTTTCAAAGAGTGAATACAGAGAAAGATTTTATCACAAAATATAATTATATTTAGAAATATCGAGCAAAGATATATGGAAAATATCCATATTTACTTAATAAATATAGTAAAATTATGACTCGGAATAGGTGAGAAGCACACTTAAATATAAATATAACTTATAAGTATTTAATTCATAATTACTTGAAAAATATTACTCAAATGTTCTTCCAAACAGCTGTTTTCCACACTCGATCTTGTGAATTAGTGAAGTCAACCAAATTGTCGAAAGACACTTCGTATATCGATGCAATCGGTTTTCTTTCTTACTTATATGTTCAATAAATGATTAACTATCGATACACAGCAGCTAGTCGAACACGCAAATATACAATGTCCTTCATCGTAGCTTATTATAGAAATTTTATCTGTTATTCAGACTTTGTCCTCGGTTAGAGAAAAAATCGAATGTTGTAAAATGCGAGGATACAAATGTCTACTGGAAATTGTTACTGGTCTTACGATACAGCTGGACTGATTTCTCTCTGAGTTTTTTGTCTCTTTCTAGCTCATTATTTAATGGAAGGCGATAAATACCATAAAAAATTGTATTTTTAATGAAGGATAACTGTAATAATTATTCTCTTTCGAAATCGTGCCTTGTTTTGAAAACGCTGCAGACAATAAATACATTCATAATTTTGCTTATTTAATGACTATATGAGAGAAAATTGCTTTTGAAACAGTCTTTCTACAACATCATTTAAAAACATATAAAAGGAAATTGAATGATATAAAAATAGATTTTACGTAAGTAGTATAAAATTAAACGAATGACATATCATGTGATATATGAATATTTACTAAATATAAAAGGGCGAATCGAATATAATGTAAATTTAATTACAAAGTAATAAAATTAAATTTAAAAAGGGAGTTTATGTTTACAGAGTAATAAAACACTTAGCCGTCTTGTCGTTAAAGGTGGGGAGTGGGTGGCGGCTCGCATACACCCTGTTGTAAAAGTAATAAACTTTAACCGACCATGACAGACGATCTTACCTGTCTCTAGTTACTAAGAATAACAAGTGGGGAGCTGTTGTTTAAACGGTAATAAAACACTTGGCGGATTATTAAGTGACTCTCCCGCTCTACTCATATTACAGCAAAAGCAATAAACACTTAACACTGGCCTTTGAAACACGGTCAATTCCTATCCGATTATAAAGGAACCGATGACAATCGGTGCAAGTTGAGATAATCTATTGGCGAGTGAGCCCTGGGGCCGTATTCTGGTCTCTCGTCTCTCGCAAGCCGGTCGCTGATTGGCTAATCATTTGGATTAGCCAATCAGCGACCGGCTTACGAGAGACCAGAGACGGTGACCAGAATACGGCCCCAGGACAAAGAATAAAGTTAAAATAAATCAATTAAGTTATAAGGGAAAACAACTGATGATGAGAACACAATTTGTAATATCTTTGCCGATTACTACAGATCCACGAATGGTTTCGCACCAGATGTTTCGGCAGTGTCAACGCCGTTATATCCAATACTTTCTTTTTGGGAAACTCAACTCCCTCAGAGGTTTATAAAGCTATAATGAGTTTAAAGAACAGTTCTCCGGATATTAATTTTTTAAGTATTGAAATTCTAAAATATATAGCAGATATCTTAGCTCAACTATTGTCGTATCTGATAAACAAATCTTTCGAAAATGGTATTTTTCCAGAAAAGTTAAATAAAAACTTAGTTTTGCCGTTATATAAGGATAAAGGTGATGTAGAAAACTACCGTCTAATCACAATAGTATCTATTTTGGCAAAAATTTTTGAGAAGATTTTCTACTTTTATAAACAAATTACAGATTATTCACAGTAATTAATACGCACAAACGGGGATATTCGACGGAAGACGCTTTGTTGTATTTGAAACAATCAATCACGTCGAAACNAGAATATAGATTTTTCCTCCACCAGGATTTGCTTATGTTCTAAACCTACACGCTTTTTAGTAAGATTTCCTTTTGAGAAGTGTTTATCACAATAACAACGAGTATTTTCTAACACTGTATATCCAACGCTATATTTTCCATAAAGATTTCTTAGCAACGTAGCAGGAAAACTTCAAACCAATTATCGATGATGAAGTATGGTTTTAAAGCTAAAATATCGACAAAAAATTCCAAGCACACCGTACAGTACAGTACGAGGTATACGCTATCTGAACGTCACGACACTAGCGGCATCTCGCGGTAAAAATCAGAACTATGACTACGAAATCGTGCTGTACGGTATCGGCTCCCTCGGGATTTGGCAATCCCCGTGTATGCACGCACCGCAACCGTCTGATTCCATCCATTAGATACACGTAGGGAGCGATTTGACTAAGTGTATTGCTTTAAGATTCAAAAAGTAAAGAATATTTTGTTATTTTTATGTACGTTTCTTTACAAAGCTATATTTAATTATAATTTTTTTTTTTCATACAATATATTCGAATAATATACGAATGGATCATAAACCATCACTGACGCGCAATTAACTAATTGCCCCTGGAAGTCGGCTTATTACAGAAATACAGCTTCCCTATCGTCAATTGTCACGGCACGCCACTGATTTTTAACTATTATAAAATGGCAAAAAGTTTAATGTAAGAGTAGGAATGGGTTCTATAAAAAAAATTCTAAATGCTGATAATCAGTAAAGTCGTCATTAATTACGACTGTACCGCAAGTACACGCGACATTTTTTATTTGTCTATCCTCTCCACCTTTAATCACCAAAATTTAATAGCATTAATTCCCTAACAAGCAAACATCCCTGCAAAATTTCAGAAATTTTTGACGAAAAACTTAGGAGTTATTAAGCTTGAAACGGGGTGAAGAGAACTGTGCCCCCCATACACTTACATTCATACACACAGAAAAAATTACTGGATTTTTTTGCATTTTTTGACGTTTCAAGGTCCCCCGAGTGTAAAAATCTGGGTAGTTATTTATTGACCGATTGTCATACTTTTCCTCTGTTTGTTATATGTAACAACCGGGAAAGTAATTAACGAATCTTGTGCAAAAATCTTCAAATAATTTTGTTATAGTTTATTGTATATTAACATGAATATAATACAATATTATGTTATATTAACAAAAGAAAAATGTTCGTCGTATAAACATTGTGTTCTTGTTAATATACATTATTCTCTTTTTAAAATGTTAAACGCTACTTACTAAACTATTTCATTTAACATAAAGAAAAAATCCTGTAGTAATGTTATTTGCATACTTATTAACGGTACAAAAAGTTGCTAAAAACTTTACTTCTTATTACAAATTTTAAGTAGACTTACAATAAACTTGCCGTAAGGAAACAGTACATTCGAGTAAATATAGTGTTGTATATCATTTATGATTGATTATAGATGTATGACTAAATATATATCATAAAGTTTCGTTATGGTAAATATCTGAACTGAAATTCGGTTGAGAACGCGCAGAGACCGTTCACCAGATAGATCTCCATCTTGGAAAAACGTGTCGTTGGCGGATGGTACAGGTATGCGCCACAATTTCCATTTAATACTGTAATCAGACCTGTAATACTAATCATCCTTACTTTAGAAACGTAGAAATTATGGCGACTTCTCAATCCCTAGTTACTTTCCATCTGCATATATTGGAATTGTAAAATTAATAAGAACTGAAATTTGGCACGGTAACATGTATAAGGGGCACGCAAACTATTTAATTTTCTTGCTTATAGGTCGAAAGGGTGGAGATTAGAGAGATTCGGGTTCAAATCGAGAGGGAATTAATAAAGATTATACTCATTGTTAACAGTTGCAAGTATTTATAAAACTTATATCTTCCTTCAAAATGAAGCGTGTGGCCATTTTNTATTTAGTTTATTTTCCTGTAATTAGAGACGATACGGCTTTAAAATAAACAGATCAGGGGCCATATTCTGGTCACTGTCTCTGGTCTCTCGTCTCTCGCAAGCCGGTCGCTGATTGGCTAATCATTTGGATTAGCCAATCAGCGACCGGCTTGCGAGAGATGAGAGACCAGAGACAGTGACCAGAATATGGCCCCTGATCTGTTTATTTTAAAGCCGTATCGTCTCTAATTACAGGAAAATAAACTAAATAAAACGTTATAAAGAAAGAAAAGTATCAAAATAACAGAGAAAAATCATAATTTCTGATAATCAGTGGCCGCGATTTTACGATTTTAAAATAAAAACGGCCAACGGTAAGCAAGCTGTACAGTACATTTCTGAACTGAGCGTAGTCACGACCCCGTATGCCAGAGCCGCACGAGTAGAATTTATAAATTCCATGAATTTTTAGACAGTACAACACAGTTAACTTCAATTGGTTCTCAACTTTATCTGTGACTTTCCATTCGTAGAAATCTATCAAATACAGTACATAATATTTTTATTTACAATTGAATGAGCTGTTAATATTCAACGAAAACAATTATTTTAAGATATATTAATTAAATACAGCATTTTTAAAATTTCAGAAGAGAATTTACTTATCCTTCATAGTTTTGAATTCCAGCTTCTCAATTTCACAGGCAAATCCATGTATTGTACGGGAACAGTACTTTCTCCAAATGTTCAGGTAATCGAAGGAAAGTAGAAAATCCTTCGGAACACGAAGTCTCGCGACAGAATATAGATTTTTCCTCCACCAGGATTTGCTTATGTTCTAAACCTACACGCTTTTTAGTAAGATTTCCTTTTGAGAAGTGTTTATCACAATAACAACGAGTATTTTCTAACACTGTATATCCAACGCTATATTTTCCATAAAGATTTCTTAGCAACGTAGCAGGAAAACTTCAAACCAATTATCGATGATGAAGTATGGTTTTAAAGCTAAAATATCGACAAAAAATTCCAAGCACACCGTACAGTACAGTACGAGGTATACGCTATCTGAACGTCACGACACTAGCGGCATCTCGCGGTAAAAATCAGAACTATGACTACGAAATCGTGCTGTACGGTATCGGCTCCCTCGGGATTTGGCAATCCCCGTGTATGCACGCACCGCAACCGTCTGATTCCATCCATTAGATACACGTAGGGAGCGATTTGACTAAGTGTATTGCTTTAAGATTCAAAAAGTAAAGAATATTTTGTTATTTTTATGTACGTTTCTTTACAAAGCTATATTTAATTATAATTTTTTTTTTTCATACAATATATTCGAATAATATACGAATGGATCATAAACCATCACTGACGCGCAATTAACTAATTGCCCCTGGAAGTCGGCTTATTACAGAAATACAGCTTCCCTATCGTCAATTGTCACGGCACGCCACTGATTTTTAACTATTATAAAATGGCAAAAAGTTTAATGTAAGAGTAGGAATGGGTTCTAAAAAAAAATTCTAAATGCTGATAATCAGTAAAGTCGTCATTAATTACGACTGTACCGCAAGTACACGCGACATTTTTTATTTGTCTATCCTCTCCACCTTTAATCACCAAAATTTAATAGCATTAATTCCCTAACAAGCAAACATCCCTGCAAAATTTCAGAAATTTTTGACGAAAAACTTAGGAGTTATTAAGCTTGAAACGGGGTGAAGAGAACTGTGCCCCCCATACACTTACATTCATACACACAGAAAAAATTACTGGATTTTTTTGCATTTTTTGACGTTTCAAGGTCCCCCGAGTGTAAAAATCTGGGTAGTTATTTATTGACCGATTGTCATACTTTTCCTCTGTTTGTTATATGTAACAACCGGGAAAGTAATTAACGAATCTTGTGCAAAAATCTTCAAATAATTTTGTTATAGTTTATTGTATATTAACATGAATATAATACAATATTATGTTATATTAACAAAAGAAAAATGTTCGTCGTATAAACATTGTGTTCTTGTTAATATACATTATTCTCTTTTTAAAATGTTAAACGCTACTTACTAAACTATTTCATTTAACATAAAGAAAAAATCCTGTAGTAATGTTATTTGCATACTTATTAACGGTACAAAAAGTTGCTAAAAACTTTACTTCTTATTACAAATTTTAAGTAGACTTACAATAAACTTGCCGTAAGGAAACAGTACATTCGAGTAAATATAGTGTTGTATATCATTTATGATTGATTATAGATGTATGACTAAATATATATCATAAAGTTTCGTTATGGTAAATATCTGAACTGAAATTCGGTTGAGAACGCGCAGAGACCGTTCACCAGATAGATCTCCATCTTGGAAAAACGTGTCGTTGGCGGATGGTACAGGTATGCGCCACAATTTCCATTTAATACTGTAATCAGACCTGTAATACTAATCATCCTTACTTTAGAAACGTAGAAATTATGGCGACTTCTCAATCCCTAGTTACTTTCCATCTGCATATATTGGAATTGTAAAATTAATAAGAACTGAAATTTGGCACGGTAACATGTATAAGGGGCACGCAAACTATTTAATTTTCTTGCTTATAGGTCGAAAGGGTGGAGATTAGAGAGATTCGGGTTCAAATCGAGAGGGAATTAATAAAGATTATACTCATTGTTAACAGTTGCAAGTATTTATAAAACTTATATCTTCCTTCAAAATGAAGCGTGTGGCCATTTTATAATAATTAATAATATAAAAAGTTTCTTAGGATTAAATCACATAAGAGATAGTGCCACAAACTATTTATTTATTTAATATGATTAAAAGTATGTTCGTTTTAAATAAAATATTTTAACGGCTGGGAAAGTTAAGTAACTCGTCGCTGGATTTTTTTTATTCCCTTCTCCATTTGTATTTGAATTTGACTTGTAGAAATTTATAACTCCCGAAGCCGGATGGGTACTTAATACAACTATATGTATCTAATAATTAATCTAACGGTATTAATATATTAATATATGTAACCGATAAAGCTGGAAAGCCGTTAAAGTGTACATTATCTAGCTAATTTGCAGATTAACTAGTGTAATCCGTTAAAGTTGCGAAAATAGTTCCATTTCTCAAATTACCTAGGTAATATACAGAGTATCTAGGTAATCTGCATATTACCTACTAGGCACTCTGTAAAGTGAAAATAAGATCTTTGCCACAAATAAATGTACCACAAATAGGTGTGCTTGTCGCAAAAACCAATTGCTATGTAATTCAGTCACCAATCTTTAGACTGCACTAATAAGTAAGCACAATTGGTTAATGTTACCTATGGTGACTAAAATGGCGGCTCGTCTAATTCCAGCAAACCAAAGAAAGAAAACAGTGGGGACGCACGTTCTAACCTAATTTAACCTAAGCTATTTTAATAATTCGGTTGGTAATAATTATGGTAATTTATTAGATAAAGGTTAGGTTAGGATAGAACGTGCGTCCCCACTGTTTTCTTTCTTTAGTTTGCTGAAATCAGAGACGAGCCGCCATTTTAGTCACCATAGGTAACATTAACGCACAATTTTATCATGCGATCGTCGGAAAAAGAATGATAACTTTCTTATTTTTCGTCTCTGGTCCAAAAGTAGGGTATCGTTGAAGTCGTCTCGGTCCTCTCAGTTCAGATATATACTCAAAGTTCCGAAATTCCATAAATGGTAATTTATATAACCCCATTTCCCTAATTGTAATACTATTTTAAACCGTTTGATTTTTTGTATTACAGTTTTTTACTTGATTGATGATTGATTTTATTAACTGATTTGTTGATTGTTTGATTGTATTAACTCGATTCTTTAGATATCGAAAATTAAATAAACAACATTATGTTAATTTAAGCGTACAGAAACGTTGCTATTGTTCCAGCAAAGATCTTATTTTCACTTTACCGAGTGCCTAGTAGGTAATTTGCATATTACCTAGATACTCTGCATATTACCTAGGTAATTTCAGAAATAAAATAATTTTCGCAACTTTAACGGATCACCCTACTTAATGTACACATTAACGGCTATCGAGCTTTACGGTAAGTTTAATACTTTCAGAAATCTCTTGAAACAAGTTGGTTGTATTTCACCAAGTTAAGGTCTTCTTAGTTACTCCTGGACTATTTTCGCTATAAAATTGTGAATACCATCTCCTAAACCTTAAAATAAACCGATCTTCTTTAACTAAAAGCGGCGCCTTTAAGAACTTTTTGTTATTCCACACGAGAATGTCTCGCTCAACCTATTCGAAATAAATATTAATCATTATTTTTGTCGAATCTTTCTTGAAATTCCAGAGTTTTCGTTACTATATCATTAGTTAAGTTACCATTTTGGCTTCCAATAATAGTAAAATGCTGGCAGATATCTGTGAAAATCTTGGTCCGTAATAATGGTGGACGATCTTTTGTTGTAAAGGACGTTCGGGAGTGATGCTCTGGATGAATATTCCTCTTCCGAATATGCTCTTGATATACATATGTACTATTGCTGGACCAATCTTCAAGAATAAGAAAAGTATAGGCAATATTATTACTTATGTTTGTTATTAAATAATTAATTAAAAACATATGATCCTAAAAGTATAAGTAAAATGCTAGAAAAAGCGTTAAAATTTTACTGTGTTAAGTAGAAGTAATGCAATTTTAGAGATAAAATTATAAGAAACTGTAAACAGCAAACAAGTAAGCAAACAAACCAATGGCCTAATCACTTATAAAGTAAGAAGCAATGTTAACGCTACTAGGACATAAAGATATTACAGTAGAACCTCGAAAACTCGGCCTAATGTGGACCGAAGGGTGGCCGAGTTTGTGAAAATGTCGGGTTATCGGGAATGTTGTTAAAAAAAAATAAGTACGAGTGTTTCCTCAGAAAATACTGTACTGTACTTGTATGTATTGTTTACTTGAGAATATAACAGAAAATAAACTGCCCAAATACCCTTAAACAAAGGAAAAGTACGTCCTTTATGAAGGCATAGAGCCTTTACTACATGAAAATGAAAATTAATGAATACACTGTGTACAGTAATTTACCTGATAAGACAGACCTCAGAAAAATACTTTATGAGAGCTTTTATACTTTTATAAAGCTGTCTATAATGAAAATTAATTAACTAAGGATTTTTTTGTCCTGCCAGGGTGTGGCCGAGTTATCCGGAGTGCCGGGTTATCGAGAGCCGAGTTTTCGAGGTTCTACTGTAATATATATTCAGTAGCACAGAAAGAACATAATCAAACTGGTTTCTGTTTCGGTTCGATGTTTTCTTCATTACATGGTTGAGAGTACAATTAGAAAAGAAAATTGCACTTCAAGTGTGAAAGTGGTTCATTCTCATGCTACCTACAGGCCAGAATATTTATAATTGCATTTTGTTATGAGTAATTATTACAAAAGTCAAATTGTAACCTTTTAGCATATTTTGCATGCGTTTTGTAATTAATTTGGTTTATCTTGTTATTCAGTATAACCAGTGCTTATAGGCCTATTGTTATATATTACTCAATTTAAATCTCAGATGTGCCTTGGCGAAATTAGTGATACGAAGCAAACTTAATCAAACTTATAAACCAAATATATTTTAAAATTAAATGTGTGATGGAAGTGCCATAGTGGTAAGATTGGTAAGAGGTAAAATATTTAGATTACCTGTTTTATATCCAGTGAGGCAGAAAACCAAGGTAAAGAGATTCCAAAAATTTTTATATAATTAGTGATTTTCATGGTTGTCATATGTTGATTTGGTTCGGAATCTTCCTTCCAAGAAGACGACCAGATATGTTTACAAAAATTCCACCAGTTATCTGGATGAAAATTACTACCAGAAAAAATACTAGCTTGATGTATGCTATCTAAATGCATTATATCGGCTCCATTTTCCGGTAATTCCTGCAAAAAACTGACACCATTAAATACCGAAACAAAGAGTTAAAGCTATAAAACTTTGACTTACTTGTATGTGACAATTCGCTGTATATTGCGTACGACCTTTATAACTCCACAATCCTTGCTCGATCTCTGGAATAATGGGAGGTTTCCATGATGGTGAGTGACCTTCGGCGTGATGCCAAACGTATATAAAACCATTCTGTTCAATTGAAGTCCAGGTTTTAACTTTAGCAAATTCCGGAACTGAAATAAAATATGTTATTTTAATAAATAATTTCGATTAATAACAGTATAACAGGATGGCCCTCGTTTAATGATTTATTACAATTGTATGGCCAGATATCTAACTGATATCTACTGAATTCAGTTTCTACTAATCTAGTAATTCCAAATCATTTATATTTATCATACATTCAGTACATTTCTTTTCAGATTTAATCTCGACTTCTTCAATTTTATTCCATAGCTTGTCACCAAACTTTGAAGAACTTTTTCACCTCCAACACAAATTGAGTTAAAAACTCATTACTTTGGTAGCTGTATCCTCAGACCATATAAATGATTGAAGGATTGAATAGATGGAGATCAATAAATTCTCATTTATGACGATTTTTATGATGTTGAAATCATTGAACTGATAGTCGAATACACTGAACATATCGTAAATATCACGAAAATCTGTACACTGGTGATTCAGATGTAATAAAGCATTAAACTTGGTAGGCATCTTTCAGATCACTCTTTATATTCTATATAAATAAAATCTTACCTTTATCAGTATAAGGTATTTTCTGACAGGAGCCATCTTTACCAGAAAATAACCAACCGTGAAAGGGGCATTGCACGCAATCACCGTATACTTTGCTTTTCACCCCTAAATGAGCTCCTAAATGAGGACAGAAGGCATCCAAAACGAAGCTCTGACCAGTTTTACCACGAAATATTGCAAACTGATGACCTGGAAAAGAAGAACTGAGTGAACTACGTTGAATAAAGTAACAGAAACATCATTAATATTCATTAGTAGAGACAATTAAAGCAGTTAAAAGTATTCTTGATACTCTTAAACCGTCTGGATTAGGTTTGTTGCCATTCTAAGGTGTAACGCGTAAGTGATATTCCTAATCTAATAACAGTGAGCTCCTCCTAAACTATACCTTACGTATAAATTCGAATCAGTTATCACTAGAGATGTAAAATTACCTAAGGCAGTTACGGGTGCAGATTGGCCGATTGCAAGATTTCTAGATTCCATTAAAGGTATCCATCCATTCGGATATACAGGTGGGAGTTCACCGGGATCTCTTGACTCGTTAACTTCTCGTACCAACAACGATAAGTTCTGACGTAGTTTTTTCGCTCTAGGACGTAAATAATCGTAGCCTGTCTCTGTCATATCCTACAAAACACGTTGGACAAGTAAAAAGTAATTCATGGTAAAAGGAAGGAAGAAAGAAGCATGAATAACTGACAAACGTATTAAGATCCGACTTACCATAGTTTTATCGTAGTTAACTAAAGAATAGTAAATAATTATTAATAAGACCAATAAGAGAATCAGTTGACATGGTTTTCCTGCTAAATCCAGAAAAAATATAACGAAATTGTGAAAGAAACATTCGAAGAACGAGAAGATCCACGCAGCCACCTGTAGCGTGAGGCTGGCGATGTCATATAGGAAAAAAGACATTTTTTGCTTTTCGGTTTCAAAAATTCTCATGAAACCCTAAAGAAAAATTTCAAAATAACTAATTAGATCATCTTTACAATTATTAAAATCTATAAAAATGCAATTTTATGCTAATTAGTCATTTGTAACTCGCTGCCCCAGACTTTGTCAACCTAATTTTATCTTCTCGTTTTCGTCCTCATCAACCCTACTTCAGGTGATATTTGTAATGAAGACAATTCAAATTTGGCCAGTGAAAAAATGAAAATAAACTGTGTAACTGTTTACTACTTTGCAAATACACTAATTACCATGTACTGTATTATTTTAGTGCGTAGTTACCAGGGGTTATGGACTATTGAGCAGCATTAATGCCTGCAACTGCATAAGAAAAATTGCGTGAAGGCCGCCCGAATCGTACGAAATTTACTCGCGGCCCGCATTTAGAAAGTTTAATGATTACTGATTTACGATTTTATTTATGTTTAAAGCTATGTATTTGAGAAAGTAACTGGTCATAGACAAGGAAAATGGTCTTAAATCCAGTTTATGACATTTGGAAGACACTTGAATCGTGCAAAATATTATACAGTATTTTTATAAACAATAAAACTTCCTCTATATTTTAATTACGTAAGAAACGAAATTTATACGCACTGCCGGTTTACGATTGAATGCTCCTTACGTGTAACCATACCTGCATATTTTTATTAAACACTTTAATGTTCAAAATTTTATTTTACCTGTGGACAATAAGTTTGTTTTTCCTCTGAATAAGTTTTTCTCATTGCAGAAACAGAACACTAGTACAGTACAATAGTCCTATTTATACGATGTATAGAGATTTATATAAAAAATTGTATAAGATAAGGACGTAAAAACATATGAATTAATCCTGTGGTGATTTGTTTAATTATTTAACTGTTGTTTTTTTCTTTCATAATAGATTATAGAATACAGTATTGCATCAAAACGTGATCTTTTAGGGTCTCGATAGTGGGCCATAACGGGCTTCTACTTTATTTAAAGAATGAATAACACAGTTAACGGTTATGCTTAAGTCTAATTAACACGTTAGTAAAACCTTTGTGTTGAATAATTAAGACATCAAAGTCGACGGCGGTGTAGCATTTTTAAGAAGAAAGAAGCGATAAAAGCAGCAAATATAACAACGTTGACCTGCAGGAGATGGAAAATTCCTTCTAGTGTGGATAAATGAGAAGTAATTGGCTCCTGATATCATCTCCAGAAAGCTAAATGGCTGCGTAGTGATCTTAAGAAACGGGACTTTATCACTCCTCACTGAGGTACACGTATATGCAATCTTTATTTTATTATACAGCATTTTAATTATTTTTTATGTTACATCCTTAAATTATGTGTGTTAAAATCGCGTAGAAAACAAAACAAGAAAAAGTGACGAGATAAAAAGGAGGAAAACTTTGCCAAACTTATACGTATTGACTTACGTGCTCGAGGCCACGCAGATAAATAAAAGTTTTAATGAATGTATGCGAATAATACATCATTAATTTCTTGTTTTTTTTTACAATAAAAAAATAATAAATGCAAATGTAATCGTGTACTTCTATCATAAACATCAATGTTAAGAAGTTAATATGTAAATACATGTAATAAGTATAATGATAATGATAATAATACAAAGTTACGTTTCGAACACGCGATTTATAATAATTTAATTAATCAAATTATATAGAATGAGAGAAAAAGCAAGTGTCAAGTTAAAGACAACAAATAAAATAAAACATTTTCCGAAGAATTTATAAAATGTGAATTGCTATTTTTTGTATTTTCATTTATGTCTTTAGCAATTAACAGTTGGAAACATCTAAAACTTTTTAAGTTTTGTTAGATTTAGTCAATTAAACGGATTCGTGTTTAGAGAACGAAGGATTTATTTCAGAAAATATTCTCCGCAACCCTTTAATTTTTCTAATATTTTATAATTAATTGCTTCGGTAATAATTTAAAAATGAAAAAAAGAAAGCAGCAGAAAAAGCTTACCCAAAAATCTTCGAAAAAGCTGTTTCGATACTTTGATCTCAAGAATTAGCGGTGTCAACCAGTGTCGAAATAAACTTCATCTGTGGAAAAAAAACCGGTTATCTCTATCATTTATATATTTTAGAAAAAACATAATTTATTGGCAACAGATCGAACACGCAAATATACGATGTCCTTCATCGAATTTTATAACAGAAATTTTATTTACTTTCCAGATTTTGGTCTGGATAAGAGAAAATTGAATGTTATAAGATGCAAGTATTATTACGGTCGAACGAAATTATTAATACAGCTGGAATGGATTTTCTTTGTGTTTCGTATGTTTCTTGCTCACTATTCAATGGAAGGCGGTAAATACCGTAAAACCACGAAATTAAATCGAATTTTTAAATAAGGAAATTGTAATAACCAGTTTATTTTCGAAATCGCGCCTTGTTTTCAAAACGTGTAGATTATAAATGAATTCATAATTCCGCTTATTTAATTATTATTTAAGAGAAACCTGTTATGGAAACAGTCTATGTGCGAAGTGATCTGCACTTTCGATCTGTGTTTTATTTATTTATTTAATTTATTTTCTGTACGTTTTGAATTTAGGAAGATTCGTCTCTGTTCTGCTTACCGTCATCCTGATCGCTTCGTACTATTCTACTTTGGTAATTTTATATGTGTAATCTCATTATGTTACTCTATTTTACAATCGATTCGTCTTAAAACGAGCAGCGATAAAGCGAGATTTGCCATTGTTTTGGCAAAACGCCATTGTCGCAACGTTAATTTTCACGCGACAAAGCCAACAAAACTTGTACAAGAATTTGTTAATTCGAATTGGAAATTAATTCAACATTCCTTATTTTGTTTCCAATAATGATTGCTTTTTACACTTTTCGATGTGAACAACCGACAGTAGTATTGTAATACATATTCCTCTTTGAGTAGAACGGATCTTCTTGTAGTAAACGAAGAGTACTACAAGAACTCGTTGCACAACAACGTGCAACGAGTTTTTATATCGCAAAGTGCACACAGTAAATCATTCTTTTCCCATCCAACATAAAAGATACAACCAACCTTGGATACAGGGAATACAAGAAAAGCTTTCAAAGAATGAATACAGAGAAAGATTTTATCACAAAATATAATTATATTTAGAAATATCGAGCAAAGATATATGGAAAATATCTATATTTACTTAATTAATATAGTAAAATTATAACTCAGAATAGGTGAAATGCGCACTTATTTGAAAAGTAATAATATACTTTAATTATTATTCTAAACACGAGCTCCGTCATCAGTTACTGATAGAGTAAAAGATTCTTTTATTGACGTCGTTTAGTGAAGATTGACTTGTAATTTATTCAAAATTTATTTTATTTAAAATTATGCTATGTTTTTATTAATTATATAATGACTCTCGATATAAAGGTTGGATGACACTGGTTGATTAATTAAAGAAAAGAGAATTAATTTTATAATCCCAATTATTCTTTGTCGTATTCGTATACAAAATTAAGCTTTTCGGCATTTTATATCAATTAATAATATAAAACTTTTAAAAATAAAATCTGGTAACAGATGGCGATACACACAATTTTTACTTTTTTGCTGGGAAAATGACGAGACACGTTGCTAGAATTTTTTTTCTACAAGTTTATATATAAATAGATATATGTAATAACTATTCGTGTAATAATAAAAACATTTGTCTTAATTAAACAGGAGATTTATAATACTGTATTTTACATACAGTATTATAATTCTCTTTGTAAATACAAATTGCTATGCACGCGTAATCTATTGTATATCCCTGTCTTATCCAACAGTCCTTGAAGCGGCTCATGTCCTCACCCTTCACTTTCAAACCTCCAATTATCCCGCCTTTCTTCTATTCATTCTCCCTCCTCCCTCACTCATTTCTTTTATCTTTTAAGGCTGCACCTTTGAGTACAGCCTCACTTCTTTCGCATGTCTGCGTGTGTATTTAAGTGTTTTTTTCTGCGTGCTAACACAAATCAACTTCGTCCTCGAAAAATCCATTAATATTTATTACGTGTTTGACGTAATTACTAATTACTGTTACGTGTGTTTTATAACGATAATTAGCAGAAATCTTATGTACAAAATGTGTTTATTTCCTGTAATAAAGACTCATTTTTTTTGTATTATTTCGTGTCTATTCGTAATTCTAACTAAAGTACTTTTTTTTTTACATTGGATGGAAATTAAATGATTACCTTGAATACAGGGAATATAGGGAAAGCTTTCAAAGAGTGAATATAGGGAAAGATTTAATCTCAAAATGTAATAATTCTTAGAAATTTTAAAGTTTGACTTGTAATTTATTCAAAAGTTATTTTATTTAAAATAATGCTATGTTTTTGTTCATTATATAATGTTAAACCTCGAAATAAGATTCGGATGACACTGGTTAATTAATGAAAAAAACACTGATCCTCTAATCCCATTCATTTAACGCGAGGATATCGTGATTAACTGAAGAGGTTGATTTATGTGTACACAATCAGCCACAAGTCTTGAATCGAGAACTTTTAAAGAGGCCAATACATCACGTAATGAGGCAACCATAAGGAAAGGAATTATAAGGATAGAAAAAAAACTTATATTTTAACCTTAAAATACACATGATCTGAAAAATGTCAGCTTCATTCCAATAAGTGACATTTTCAGTTACAGGTGACGTCTTTCGGACTGAAACAAACCTACAGTCACGTTGCAGAGGATCGTAAATGATACGTTAATACAACACAGGAGATGAACGATTTCCATTTCCGTACTTCATAGGATTACCGCTTTGTCTTGATTATTTGGCAATGTGAAGCAGATAAAATGTAATCAGTTTGACAGGAGATTATGAAAGGGCATTCATAAAAGTGAGGAAGTATCTTTAATGTTTTTCCCAGAATCCAAAAAATCGTACAGTGTTTCAGAGCTTGTCCTGCTTGCATTACGATGAAGGGAAAGAATTGTGTTGGATGACGATAGAGAAGGAAGGTTTCGTATTAGTGTGGGGTCTTAGGAAATTCGTACACTGGATCTATGGTAGTGAGATTTTAAGAGAATGACAGAACATAATCCGTTAAAATACCTGCCTCTCGATTCTACACGCGGCGCAAAATTTCTGAATTGCTTTTAGCCTTTCTACACACCAATATAAAGGTTATACAATTAAAATTTAATAATTAAAGGTAGACGAATTGGGGATATAAAAGGGGTTAATATATAAATACATATAATAACTAGTTATGTAATAACAATAATACATGTTGTAATTAAACAGGCGATTTATATTTTATAAACTATTTAATTAATATTAATGTTATGATGAAAAAGTAAAATTATACTTAAATTTAATAAGTTAAACTTATAAAGGATTAAATTTAAATATAACTTATAAGTATTTTATTCATAAATACTTGAAAAATATTACCCAAAAAGTTCTTCCAAACAGCTGTTTCGACACTTGATCTTGCGAATTACTGGAGTCAACCAAATTGTCGAAAGACACTTTATCTGTCGATTACGACCGGTTTTCTTCCTTATTTATATATTTAAGAAACGATTAATTTCTTGGCAACAGGTCGAACACGCAAATAATTAATGTCCTTCATCAAATTTTATTTTAGAAAATTTACTTTGCAGATTTTGGCCTCGGTAAGAGAAGAACGAATGTTATAAGATTTGCAGCTTACAAGTTAGATACAAGTGTTTACTCGAAATTGTTACTGGTCTGGTATTATAATACAGCTTGACTGGTTTTTCTTTGTGTCTCGTATATTTCTAGCTCGTTACTTAATGGAAGGAGGGAAATACCATAATAAATTGTATTTTTATCAAGGATAACTGTAATAATTAGTCTCTTTCGAAATCGTGCCTTGTTTTGAAAACGGTGCAGACAAGAAATATAAATAAACATATACAATTACATATAAACATAAACAATTACATATAAATAAACATAGGCCTATAAGTACGAATATAAACATTGGTATGATAGCATCGTATGTATACAGGCAATATCAGTAAACTGTATAAATGAAACTGTAAATTTGTATATTGTAAACTGTAAAAAGTCGGATTCTATTATATATCTATAAATCTATTTATTGCTTTTTCACTGTTTTATTTGTGTTTATATTATGTGCGTGAGAACACGAATCAACTTCGTGTTCGGAGAGTCAATTAATGTTCATTACGTGCTTGGTGTGTCTATTAATTGCTTTCACGTGTCTCGAGTCGTTCTCTACACCGATATATAAAGTTTAATTTCCTACATTATTTTACGGTGATTCGTTAGTTTTACTAAAGTCATTCTCTTCCCATTTGTGTTCAAGGTAACGCACCTTGAATACAGGAAATACTGGGAAACTTTTTAAAACGTGATTACAGAGGTAGATTTTATTACAAAATATGATTATTTTTAGAAATTTCGAGTAAAAATTTATGGAAAATCTCCATATTTACACAATTAAAATAGTAACATTATAACTCGGAATAGGTGAGAGGCGCCCTTCTTCTAAAATTAATTATACACTACAATTATAATCTTGGAAGTAGGCTAAACGAATCTTTCCCAAATTGTATGTGTCACTGGCAGTAACTGATAGAGGCGGGTGATCGAATGTTGACATTTACAATTTCGTATAAGTGAAGGTTGATTGGGATTTGACAAAAAGACAGTGCTATTTTTGTTATAGTGTTGCACTCCGATATAAGGATAACCTTCACTATTTGATTAAAAAAAACAGAATTGATCTTAAAATGCCACTTATTCGTTGTATATAAAGGTGCTACATTCAATTTCAAAATGAATTTTGAAATATGTGATATGCATTTATAAAAATAATTTTATGTTATAACACATGAAAAAACCTTAGCAATGAGTTCCTTTACTTTCTCGGCAAACTTTTGCTGCCGCNATTCTATAGGCACTTCGCATCGCTTGCTAAAAATTTGAATAATTAAATAATTTCTGTATTAAAATCGTCCGTTTCTTTACAATATTATTCGGAAATGATTAAATAACCGTTATTTTAATAAAATACGTTATAGTTTTAACCCCAAACACAAAAAAATGAATAAGTTTAAATATATATAAAGTATTATAAAATGGCAAGAAGTTTAATGTTAAAGGTAGAAATGGGTTCTATAAAAAAATTATAAATGCTGATAACGAGTAAAGTCGTCATTAAGTACGACTGTACCGCAAGTACACACGACATTTTTATTTTTCTATCCCCTCCATTTTTAATCACCAAAATTTAAAAGCATCAATCCCCCAACAAGCAAACATCCCTGCAAAATGTCAGAAAATTTCGACGAAAAGCACAGAAGTTATTAAGCTTCAATCAGGGTGAATACAACTGTACTCCACACACACTAACATTCATATCCACAGAAAAAACCCCTGGATTTTTTTCCATTTCTTGACGTTTCAAGGTCTCCTGAGTCCAAAAATACAAAATTCTTGGGGTCATTTATTGACCGATTGCCATATTTTTCATCTGTTTTTTATATGTAACTGTGGGGAAAGTAACTACCGAATCTTGTGCAAAACTCTTCAGATAATTTCGCTATAGTTTATTGTATATTAACATGAATATAATACAATATTATGGTATATTAACAGAGGAATAATGTTTATTGTATAAACATTGTATTCATGTTAATATACTTTATTGTATAAACATTGTATTCATGTTAATATACTTTGTTTTTTTTAATATTAAACATTAGTTACTAAACTACTTCATTAACATAAGCAAGAAATCCTTCCCGTAGTAACCTTATTTGCATACTTATCAACGACACAAAAAGTTTCCAGTCTGAAAGATATTAAAACTTTACAGACCTACAGAATTTTGTAGTTATTATACGTACACGAACTATACGTACAAATTTTAGGTAGACCTACAATAAACTTGCCTTAAGGAAACAGTACATTCGAGTAAATATACTGTTGTATATCGTTTATGATTGATTATACATGTATTAATGGCTTTTCTCACGCAGTTAACTAGATGTATACCATAACGTTTTTATTAAATCAAAGTTTACAATGGCTCATTTAATGCAAATAGTTATATATTTAGCTTTGACGCAATAAATAGAAGTACACAACCTTAGTTTATAGAATACCAATATGCAGTCACGTCCCAAGTGATGTTGGGGTTTACGGGACACCTCGGCTTTTCCTGCAGTATTTACAGTTGCAATACATTAAATGATTTGGATGATGGTCAAAGTTCATTTCCATTGTAACGGGAATGGAAACACTTGTCGAGGGGATTAAAATTATTTTATGTATAAATATATCCTACATAATTAAACTTCTATAATATGCTAACAATGTATGTTTTGTCTTTCAATAAATATTATTATCGCCACTGTGCGATTTATTTAAATGAAATGTATCAGAAATACTAAACGAGAATGCATTATTCTATACGATTTTAAAGGTGACACTTTACAGAATTGTGAAAGTTCTAGAGTGACGTCCAGGCACCACTATGGGATTCTATTTCGGTGCTCTATTCTGACACCAATGTAACTTTTCCCTTCGACTTTTCTCTGTGAGACCAGTATACGGTATATGAGGTTTCTTTTGATAGGATTATTCATGAATTAATTGGTATGTTTACAAGTTTGATTACAAGTTTCTCTCTCTTTCTCTATTCTCGTTTATATTTTTCGCAGTGTTTTAATAACACGTAAACAGGTCTACGTGTTATTCGCGTGGCGATATTATGATAACAAAATGTTAGTTTACTAACATCGATTATTTAATTGAATTGGATACTTTCGCGGGGCAGACACGCGCTTGTTTAAGTTTGTTTATCGTTGCACCCGTTTATAGGATCCCAGCGTATAATAAGTAAAACGGGCTGCCATTCGTAGATGCGTGTATTGCCGTATTATACGTAAATAGAACATATGAAAGTCATTCGTCCCAATCCTGTTAATATCGATGACTGTTCTACTAAATCACTCAACAATTTAATTGCATGCTGGATGATATGCTATAGTATGCAATATCTTTATATGGAGTAAATCGCATACTTCCTTCAACATCTTAGATATTAAATTCGGTGCACAATTTGTGAGAAGTTGAACTGGTGTTGAATGTTTGAAAATGATATTGGTAACAAATGCCTTTGTGATAATTTTGCTGCGTACACCTGGTAATGGTACAGGTTTCGTATGCCGACTGAAGTGTCGACGAAAACCAAAATATATTTGTTTCCAGGAGTAGAGACGGGGAAGGGGCCCAAAATGTTAATTGCAGTTCTTTCAAATAAGTGCGTTAATCTTGAAAATAATTGTAGTTATGCTCGTCTCTTCTTTTTTTGCACAGCGCAACGTTGACAGCTTTGGCAATAATTGCTAATACCCTTATTCATATTTTTTTTCGTTCCCAAATGACCTGCTGTTGGATTATCGAGATATGTTCGTGCTCGTTATATGTATTCCATCAGTACGTGCGGTATAACTCATTGTTTTCAACTCGAGGTGTATTTCTTTTTCTATGATAGAAGACTCCATCTTCATCCAAAAAGAATTCCATGATTATATTTAGCTAATAATGCTTTTTTTCTTCTCTCATAACCCTAAATAATTATTTTTAATTAGAGTTGTGTCTCCTACCGTACGATCGGATTACTTCATACTTCTGTCGAGGGAAGTAGTGGCTTATGTAAGTTCGAAATCAGCTCGGAAAATTAATTTTTAGAAAATTTACAAACGTGTTACGCTGTTGACGGTAGAAGATGCCGTGGAAGTACAAACCTACTTTACGATACGCTATTATCAAGGCAAATATATGTAAATTCTATAGGCACTTCGCATCGCTTGCTAAAAATTTGAATAATTAAATAATTTCTGTATTAAAATCGTCCGTTTCTTTACAATATTATTCGGAAATGATTAAATAACCGTTATTTTAATAAAATACGTTATAGTTTTAACCCCAAACACAAAAAAATGAAGAAGTTTAAACCGATCTTCTACTCGCCACGCTAGACGTAGCGAACGTCATTCTCGACCGTCTAGAATTGCCAGATGGCGGCGCTCGACCGTCCGCCGTTCACGTTATGGGCCGAATACGACGGCCGCAACCTCTCTATTGTAAGTATAAGGCAACTGTTTATGCAAATTAAACTGATCAGATTGTCTCCAGCCTCTGCATTTTTCACCTCTGTCTCATTAAGAACGAAAAAAATCAAAAATTAAAACGTATAAAGTTAATTTTATTAATCATTTTAAACAATATTTATGTTTACACGTGAAAGAATTATTGCAATAAAAAAACTAATAAACAATTGATGTTGCTGCGCTGCACATTGCGATACAACAAAACACTCGACTACTTTTTGCATTAGATATTTTTAATTTAGTACAAAGACATCAAAAGTGTTGAATTGTAATGCTTATTTAGTGTTTTTTGTTATTCCATAAAACATTTTTAGTTTTTATGGATAGCGTGTTATGTAATAATGTACAGTAGTTAATGTAATTCATGCAAATAATAACTACACTACTTGTGTGATGATTGTATTTACGTAAATAATCACTATCAACCATGGCAGTATTTAATTTGAAATTAACTATAAGATTTTATAAGAAAAGTGAAATTATCAGAGAATACGTCTTTCTTTAGAACGTTAGAGTCGAAGTACGACAACGACGCGATGATTTTCGTAGATCGCAAATGGTAGAAAATGCAGAACGTAGCGCTTCGCTCACCTGAAATATTAAACCATTATAAAACATAGAATTGAAATTTACTCATAATTCTAGAAATTCGTACCTTTAAGGGAGTTTTTCTGGTGATGACGAAGAAATTGCCACAGGTCATGCCGAGAAGAATCTTTCCGAATCTCTTCATGATATAGCAGAGGAAACAGTGGAGATAGTGAAGATAAAATAAAGCCATCCAGCCATGTAGATGCCAAGAAAAATAATTGATATCAAATTGTATATGATGCCAGATTCTCTAGCCGTCAGGAAAGAATTAACACCGATGGCAATCAACCAGTTTAGTAAATTATATATTAAAAATATGAAATTTTTATAATAGTCATTCAAGCGATGGACCTGTTCCATTAATTCTGTATGCTTTACTATTATTACTTTGTAATTCTGCATACGCTCGATCATTTTTAACATTTTGTAATTCTTTAGACAATGCTATAAAACGGTGTTTAATGATGGTCACGATTACGAAGAATAACATGACATTAACTGTTGTATAACCATATATGTAACAATCAATCGTTACCATTCAAGCGATGGACCTGTTCCATTAATTCTGTATGCTTTACTATTATTACTTGTAATTCTGCATACGCTCGATCATTTTTAACATTTTGTAATTCTTTAGACAATGCTATAAAACGGTTTTTAATGATGGTCACGATTACGAAGAATAACATGACATTAACTGTTGTATAACCATATATGTAACAATCAATCGTTACCATGAACGTGGTGCAGATCAGCACCCTTGTTTTTCGCTCGGCTTTATAAATATTGAAATATTCTGTTATAATAGCTATAGATGAATTAGCTACCCCAAGAAAGATAGTAATTAACAATTGTATTTTCAGAACAACGTTGATGATATTTTCTATTTTGTACTTCTCTTCCGCATAACTTGTCTGTATTGAGAAAATAAGCAACTTGCGGCGCATAATAGAAAATACGGCGGATAACATGAAAGAGAGAATAAATAGATACACCAGAAACACGAATTTATTTTCTGAATATTTGTTCATCCACGATACATAAGGTATTCGTATTGTACTGTACTATTATAAAACAGTATCATCAGAATATACGTAGCGGCGTTGATCCACATTAGAAATTCCATAATCTGAGAGCAAAATTTTCCCATTCTATTGGATCGTGAAGGCAAATGAGAACAAGTTGCCAAACTTTCGATTCCATAAAATCGAATAATTTCGCAAAGAAGATCGATTATGCATCGGATACAGAACATTTTCTGATTCTCCATCTCAACAAAGTTTTATACTTTTCGTGTTTAAGGAAAATACGAACTGATTAGTAAATTCACTTTTGTCATAAAGTCCGGAATATTTTGTACTGTTTCCTCATTCCATTTAAGTGCGTTATGCTAGCATTTGCCTTGTGCAAGAAGTATTTGCTTGAATTATTGAGAATACGTGGAATGTTCGAATGAATGTTACTGATGCATAATTTACGTTCTTAAGTATTATTATAAAACTAAAATTGTCCATATTGGATTATTTATTACTTGAAATCGTGAATGTTTATGCTTATGAATTGATGCTAAATCGATATTTAATCAACATGATAAATACAGTGATACTAGTGTACAGTACAAAAATGTATGTTCTAGGACAGTTTTTGATAAATTTCCAAAATCCAGAAATTCCAGTTTTTCTGTTTTAACTGTATAATTTAAATATTACTACAAAAATTTAGCAGAAAATGGTAAAAGTCGATTATAATAAAAATATTCATTAACGTACGTTACGTTTTACACACATTAATTTTTTAATAAATCGCATATTTTTTCATTTTTACTGAAGACACCCGAGAGGTCTGCAAATATTTTTATTTATTTAGTATAAAAGATGAAGATTAATAAATAGAAGATCATTGAGTACTATGTAACGGTGATGCAGCTATATTTATATAATTTTTTTCGGTAAATTCATCAAAACATTTAAGTACAACATAGGACGAACTGTACTGTTATGCTTTAAGTTTTACTTTAAATCCTGATTAATGCTTTAAATCTTGATAACAAAATATGAACTTTTTATTTACTTTATCTTACAGATAAAGTTTTGGAATATCTGCAGTTTAGGAAATTTGAAAAATTGACAATTTTGGAACGTCAGGAACTCACAAATATTCGAAAACTGACAGTTTCAGAATGTCTGTAACACGTAAAACTTCATAAATTGGTACTTGAAATGTCTGGAACCCGTGTAATTTAAAAAATTGAATTTAAATTGATGATCTATATCTTATATTATAAAAGAATTTATTATTATTATTAAATAATCTATGTTGAAAAAGTGGGCAAAGCGATCGAAAAATACTGCGAAAGTCTTCTAACAATGTAACACAAGGCGATCGTTCAAAAAATGGCTTATCCCATTTTACACATTTATTTTGTCTAGGAGGACATTTAAACGTCAAAAAAATGAAATAAAAAATTGGGTGTTTTTATCTTTGTGTTGATGTTAGTGTGTATGGAGGACAGAATTTTTGAAAACACAAAGCTTAACAACTCCTGTGAGTTTTGTCAAAACGTTTAAAATTTTGCACGGGATTTGGGTGTTAGGGATTTTCTAATAGAAAATAAATAAATTTTTTAAAAACCAGATAAAGCGCATAAGAATAAGAAATTGTATTGACCTTTCTGATAACGTTTCTGCGAGTGTTAATTATTTGACATACCCGAATGTTTACGTACAATACCTAGCAGGCTAGCTCGACACTGTGTCGCTATCTTATGGTATAAATTTAGACTTTAGTTGCATTTTTAGTGGTTTATTTTAAATAATTAGTTAAATGTTCAATGGATATTTGTGAAAATATAATCAGCGATTCCCCTCCTCTTGTTTTATTCACTAACCTGCCAAATTTGGTAAAAATTGGGAGAGATTTAGTTGAGTTATCGCTTCAGGGGATCGATAACTCCCGAATTGTCTTTGCTTACAGCTCAGACTAAACTTTTACAATTCTTAGCCATTAAAATTCTATTTTATTGGTATATTGCTTATTGAAAATCATCCATAAAATAAAAGTTTCTAAAATTGGATGAAAAATATTAATCTTTAATATATCTCTCTTCTTTATAGTTTTTTACATTCGAAAACAGAAATCAATTTATCAATATCAGGAGTAACGTCTCGATTTACATCGTGAGAAAGTAATATCATTAAAATGTAATATAATATATTATCCTCTAGAAAAGTAAAGCATTTCTTAGAAACATTACAATGATAAAAAGGTGAGACTGTAAAGAAATCCAAAAAACAATCCAGTTTGGGCAAGTAAAATGGAATAATATTTCCTGTAAAATATAAGATTATGTTAAAAATTATTTTATTTTGAGATAAAAAATGTAGATAGATGCTTACATTAACAATCGTTTTCTACTTCGAGGAATGGTCGAGTCATCTTCCTTTAATACAAATCTCCTGATGCCCAAAACGTAGTCATCCAAGTAATCGTCCCAATTGAGTTTCGAGATGTCAAAGTCGAAATTCTGGAATAAAATTTCGATATTTTGTACATTTTGCAAGTAATTTTCTTGCTCTTACTCAATAAAACTATTTGCATGCAATGGTGGCATACAATTTCGTGACCTCACCATATCCCATGATAGAAAGAACAAACCAAAACTTACAATTTGATGGAGCATAAAGAAGAAATCAATAGTAAATTTTTGAATTGGTAATTTCTTCTTCAATTATAATTATATAAGCTCTAATAACAGCGATTCAGAAGTTATTCAGAAATAAACGAAAATGTTTAAAGCTTTGTGTTATAAACTTTCGATTTGTACTGTTTGTCAGCTGATTCAA
The DNA here is from genome assembly GCF_000671375.1 of Centruroides sculpturatus. Taxonomy (NCBI): domain Eukaryota; kingdom Metazoa; phylum Arthropoda; class Arachnida; order Scorpiones; family Buthidae; genus Centruroides; species Centruroides sculpturatus. The sequence goes on along the minus strand of NW_019386247.1, from coordinate 5,848 downwards.
GATTATAATATGCTCGTTGCTTACCTTTGTGCTAGCAATAATAATAATAGGGCATAAAACAAGGTCGAAATGCCTTGCTGCCTTTGGAAGGACCTCGAGGTCCAAATGGTGGAAAATGGATTGGTGGTGTAAAGTCGTCGACAATGGACTATACAGAAAGCCCTTTCTCACCAACGACGAAGCTGATAAACCTATAGTAGGAGTTCGTTAATTTGGCACTCGATTATCTGTAATCTCCGGTATTCGTGGAAAAACTCGCGAAGTGTGATGCACACTGATAGCAATAAACCTTAACAAAGTATATTTTATGTATTTGTCACGTAAATGTGCTATTCTGTTCAGAATGTTTTAGTGCTCTCAAATACTTACAATTGTTAGTTTAGTCAATTGTTTTCAAACTTAAATATGCAGTCTCTTTAGAAAACATAATAACTTTTATATATGTATGTAAGCATGCATAATCCGTTCAAATTGTTTCTTTAGTCCTTCCTAAAAGAGAAAAGCCAGCAACGAGATGAGTAAATTTCCCGGTAACATTTGAAATTAGGTCTGAAGCCATCTGTTATCATATTTTATTAAAATCTTTTATATAATTAATTATTATGCAATAGAAAATATAGCTTAGTTTTGAAGGTAATGCGAGTTTTACACAAAAAGTTTAAATGCTACTAACGAGTGAAATCTCCATTAAGTCCAACACCATTGGAGATGAGACACGCGACTCCCCTCTATCTCCCTACCCGTACACCTCTAACCACCAAATTTTGACAGCATCAATCTTACTAATACAAATCCCTCCCTGAAAAATTTCAGAAATTTTCGACAAAAGACGCAGGAATTATTAAACTTTAAATTAGGTGAACAAAATTGTGTCCATCCCATACAAGAAATTTGACTTTTATATAGAGCTTAGTACTACTGTAGATCAGAATCTTAAGAAATTACTAATCCGAACTTTAAACCAAACCGGGGCTGAAACCATGCTTTTGAAGGGCTGTATTTAGAGAACATTTTGGATCCCCTTGGTATCCAAAGCGGCAATATTACTCCATCTCAACTGACATTTTCACTGCTTGGAAAAGCTCACTGCAATCTATAGGATTTCAATTTACAAGTACAGTATTATGGAAAAATTTGATGCAGATATCTGTATTTGCTTACTTATAAAGAATTCTTGCTACTGTAATCAATTCATTATACTGTTGCATTCTTTTCGTGGTATCCTACTAAGTTCCTGCGTATGTTTTGGTGTTAATGGTAGATATGGAATCATCGTTAACATTAATTTAATGTTCTTTTTAAAGTTACTTTTATAAACTTCATTATCATAACTGTTTCAAAGTTTAATTCATAAGCTTTGGTTGTCTACAGTGCAAATTCGATTGTAAATATCTATGTAGGTAGTAATAAGATGTTACGTACAACAGTTGTAAAATAATCCTACCTGTCTATCTTCGCTTGACATTGCTTCTATCAATTTTTCCATATTATTAGAACAAAAGTTCCATTCTTTATTGTAAAAATGTCCTAACACATCCACCATCTTTTGAAAGTTTTTGTATACATTCATCATCCTTAATTACAAAAAACAAATAAATTAATTAATATATATATTATTTAATATATAATACTTAAGCATATTTAAAACAATGTACAGTACAGTACTTTGGTTTCCTGCCAACAGCAACTTGAAATAAATCGGTTAACATTGCAGGAAATTGATGTTGCAAAACAACGCAAACACGATTCCAATAATAATTCTTCTTGGCCATTTTTGTTGGATATAAAAATGTGTTCGCCGATGGATAATTCCAAGAATGGAAATACAAACACTGCAGAAACTTCCGATATGTAAGAGGATTTATATATCCTGAAGTGCAATTGTAAACTGGGATTTCATCTTCTCTGCAAAGAGAATAGCAAACAGAATTTCTTTAATGTGTCTAGAAGTTATATAAGATTCCGCACGAAATTACACGAATTAATATTTTCAAGTTGGGATATAAATAATTAATATATTTTAAATTTATGTATTAATTTACTTCAGAATATTTTCCAACTTCATTCCACTAAGGGATAATTTAATATAAATATATTTTGTCTGCTAATGTCTAAAAATTCGTATGAAGTGAAATTATTAAGGACAAAAGTATCTCTTTTCCTAATATATAGGAACGATTGTGATTTATAAGACTATTGAACTAATATAAAACTTTTGCTTTTCATAGACACAATGTAGTGACACTTTTTAAACACTTGGCAGATTATTTATTAAGTTGATATTTGAATAATCTGCCAAGTGTTTAAAAAGTGTCACTACATTGTGTCTATGAAAATCAAAAGGAAATAAAAAACACGGTTTCATTGGAATAAAAATACAGTAGAGCCTCGATTATCCGACCACCGATTAACCGACACCTCGGTTAACCGACCGTCCTAGTCGGCAAATTTCAAATGTCCGCTAGTGATGTGGCGCTACAATATTTGGCTATGTCTTGGCTACTTTAATATTATTTTTACGTGTTTTAGCTGGCAACACTCATTCGACCATGAAAGGGAGCTAGTATTTAAACGAGGCTTAATTTTCTAATTTTTAACGATACAATAGCGACGATTATTATTTTAAAAAATTTTTGTTAGGCTTAACATCGATGAAAATTCAACGCGAAGTAGGTTAATAGCGATATACTAATATACTAATTACATGGGATATAATAATATACTACACTAATAATGGATTTTTTCATACTTTTCGGTTATCCGACTTTTCAATTATCCGACCAACCCCAGTACCCAATTGGGTCGGATAATCGAGGCTCTACTGTAGACTTTTGATTAATACATATTTAAAAAAACTTTCGCGAATATATTGATTGGGCTGCAATTTAAGAATTGTATATCTATAAATTTTCACTGTCATATGTCTGGCTGTCTTTCCTCAATCTCGAGAAACAAATTAGATAGATGAAAGTTCAGACAAGAAGTGAAAATATTATCTTCAGGAGGACCCGATTAATTATATATAAACTTCTCATGCGAACCGAAAGTTACGTTATTTGAATTCGAACATTTTTCCTCTGGAAAAAGTTAGGTACATGACTCGTACGACTGTATTGCTAACAGGAAAAGATACCACTAATTTCGGGTGGAGATGATATACTTTAAATTAAATTAAATTAATTAAAAATATGATTAAAAATTGCAACCTCGCATTGTGACAGTATCACAATAAATAGTTGCTCGTTAGCATTTACAATATTTTTATAATTAACATTTTCTTTAGAATTTTCAAAAAAAAAAAAAAAAAAAAAAAACCTTTGATGAAGAATCGCCGCCTTTTTCCAAGCGGCAGCCAACATCAAATTAATCACTGTGTCCGCAGGAATAAAATCACAAATTTTGTCTTCGTCGATTAATATGCTTCTGAGTATTCCTTTTAATCCCTGAAAGTACGTAATTTTTAATCCATTCTTCATCTCCAAAAGTATTTAAATGTACTTACGGAGGCAATTAAATAATCTGCACCACTATGGTTATCGTTCCATCCCTAGAAAAAGAAATTCACAACGTTTTTACATTAGTGGTTAATTTACTTTAATACATGATAAAATTTACTTACGCGAATAGGTTCTTTCCAAGTGCAACCTACTATAGAAGGCCTTACGATAACTACAGGTAAATCTCTACAGAAGTTATTTAAGTAATTTTCTGTTATGGCCTTTGTTAAAGTATAGGTGTTAGGTCGACCTTCGAAAACATTTCCCTCTGTTATCTTTGCTGAATCGATATTTTCTAGACTACAATTAGAAAAATATCAATAAGATGCCAATGTTGAAAAATGCATTTAAAGTGTCATACTATAATACTTTGCGATTTTCTTAAATTCTTCACAAGTTCTGGACATTGTATAAATTTTTTCGTCCACTTCCTTTCTATTGCAGAAAGCGTAAGCTGTCGATGTGTGCACGAATACCTGAAATTAAGATATACAACGTATATTGTATTCAATACTTATAAAGGAATACAGTTGATAAGACACTAATAGACTCGTACAAGCTATTTTATAATGTGTTTTCAGTTTTAGTATTTACATATTTGTACAAAAGTTTCTTAGTTACCATACAATATACAAGAGTTTCATATTTAAAGAAAGCCCCATTTTATATTTAAATTAATAAAAAGAAATAGGTTTGAATAAAATATACCCATCTCGACACTTCTTGGTATTCTCACTTTTTGTTATTTTAATGTAAATTGATTCAATGGGTTATCAATTAATAGAAAAGAGTAAATACTTCACTGTAGAATTATTAATTAATTCTTCTGATGTTTTCAATAGCATTAAAATGCTTCCTATAATTTACGTTTTTCACAAATCACAGATAGTGTTTGTGTTGATTTGATTTAAGTTTAAAAATAGAAACAAATAAAGGTTTTTGAAATACGAAACATTTCTGTACCCAATTGTGTACATCAAAAATTATTTGTAATCAAAATATTTACCAATAAATTATTCATTTTGCGACAAACTTCTGCTAGATTTTTCGTCGATTCCACATTGTTGACGAATGAATCCCTGCGAAAGAAATTAAAAATAAATACGAAACTCGCAGATTAATGTGCTTAATTAATGCAAAACGTACCTTAAAGGTTCATTGAATTTAACCGAAGCGGCCAAGTGAAACACCACCGAAACATTCTTCGTAATCAAATTCATTTCCGAAGAAGAAATTCCTAAATTCTCTTCAGTGAGGTTCCCTTCGATGCATTCCACTTTATTAAAAATCTCCGGATTTTTCAGTAAGACACTTTCGAAAATCTTTTATATCGTAAATATAAATTATTACGAAAATTTCAGTATCAACTTTTATGATATATTAATATAATAACGTAAGTGATATACAACTACAATGGCGTCAGGTATTGTAACATTAAATACCCTTTGACATTTAAATTGACATAATTGTGTTCATTTTTATATTAGTTTGACGTCGTGCTTAAATTCTTTGGCAATTGAGAGTGTGAAAATGATGTCGATTGGACTTTATTATATAGTTTACAAATAATTTGCATGTATTGTATATGAAATATTATAATTAAAAATAATTCTTTCCGTGGATATAAATTAGATTTGATGATATTTTTAAAAATATTTTCTTAAAAATTCTAATAAAAAACGTTAATATATTTAATAATAATTTAAACAATAGAAATTGTAAAAAATTTCTTTGGTTTTTTTATATTTAGTGCATGTACCGTACAATATATCAACAATTTTCCGGAATTCTTGATTTCTCATCCATGTCAACTGTTACGCAAGACAAATTAAGAAAGATCACTCATGATAGATAACCTGTTGTGTTTTTTCTTACGACTACAATACTATGAAATCGAAATTATATTTTAAATATGTAATGGTGGTGCTGCTTACAATTGCATGTATTTTAGAAGAAAAGAAAGTAAACTAATCACTCAGAATTAAACATTGACAAACATCCACAATGCAGACAATACAAGGTATTATAAGTTACAAATAAACACTCATTGTCACAGTGTATAATATAAAAACTTCGTTTTTTCTTTTGTAAATCAGATTTAAAATAAAATCTGTTTTATTCAATTGAGTATTTTCACTCCTTTTTGTGCTTTCTTCAACTATTACAATATTAATTACGGTGGTAAACAAAATAGAGGTCGCGTATTAAAAAAATATGTCAAGGGTAACTCTAATTTTGGCCACTACTGTATATTTTAAATTAAATAAATTTAAAAAAATGATTAAAAGTTGCAGCCTGACATTGTGATCATGCCGTAATAAATAGTTGCTCGTTAGCATTTACAATATTTT
>NW_019386246.1:105245-117830 GCF_000671375.1 Centruroides sculpturatus | reverse complement strand
CGTCGTCGGTGCTTCACAGCTTTGACAACTTTGACAATAATTTAGAATCTCTTTCATAATTTCCAACCAATAGAATAATTTAGCGATCTTGGTTCGCATTTTTAGTTCTCCCAAATGTCTAACTACAAGATTGTCAAGAAAGGTAGATACAATAAAGCGTCGTTTATCCAAATCAATTGGGACTGGGGTCGTTCGGATAACCGATAATGTACGAAAAAATATATTAATGAGGTTTCAGTAGGAGAGGAATGGGTGGCGACTGCTTCGATGGGCCGTCAGTTCCGATATTAAAACGGTAGAGCACGGCTGGGAAGTCAAAGGATGACGGGAAAGCGTCGTTTCCGCCGCCAGAACGTGCAAACTGAGAAGTTCTCAGATAGTAAAGGATAAACAACAACGTTAGTTGTCAAAATATGTATGATGAAATCGAAAAGGATTTTTGTTAAAGTCCGGCTTCTCACATAATTAAGCCTGTTTTCATTTTCCCCGGCTCTGTTATATATAACACAGAGAAATTGTGGCAATCGGTAAAAAAATGGTTTCAATATTCCTATATTTTTGCGCTCGGGACTTTAAAACGTCGAAAATACAAAAATACTGGAATTCTTTCTGTATGTATGAATGTTAGTGTGTGTAAGGGGCACGATTTTGTTCGCACACTCCTGTGCCTTTCGTCGAAAATCTCTGAAATTTAGCTGGGAGGTTTGTGTATAAAGATATTAAAGTGTATAAAGCATTACCTAGCGTGAAAACGGCCACATTCATTACAAATTGCTCTTTGGATCGTAAAAAATACAGATTACATCAGAATAAATGAATACTTTGATATTTTTATAATTTTATTTATCAGAAAAAGATTAATTCAACTTTAAATAGTTCAAATAATACTGTTTCTAATAAATATTATTTTAACAAAATAATCCTTTCTGAAATATTTCAATCCGATTAATGTTTTTACGTAACACGTAAAGTAAAACACGACGGAATTGTAATACGTCACTCGTTGTTAAAAATATATTCCATCAATACGTAACGAATTGTTAGAATGTATTGTTGGCTTTTTCTATTGTAAGTGGTTATTGTTAATCGTAAATTTGTTCGAAAGTTTCACGTTTCTTCTTCCTTTTTCTCAGACTTCCCGGAAATTTTCTGATTATGTATACTTCAGGAATGTGTGGGAGGCAGAAAAGGCTCTCTGTGTTCCGTTTCTTGAAGACACGATCGAGCGAAAAGACCGACGGGAGATGAAGAGGAATCTTTGTGTTCGGATCTTTAAAACTCCTTCCAGAGAAGACAGCAGACGCTGACGAAAGGCAAAGGCTCTCTGTCCTACATCTTTAAGGCCCGCCGGATGAAGACGAAAGACGAGGCTGACAGGGCTCCCCGTTTCGTCTCGCTTATTTAAGGCTACTTTGGGTGAAGACAGTAGAAGCAGAGAGGCTCAGAGCATCTTCTGTCTTCATTAAGTTATTAATGCTTATTATTCTGTTTATATAAAATTAGTGCCAATAATTTATATTTATTATAAACTGCTGATAAGTAATTTACAATTGTTTACCCTATAATTTATTAACCATAATTGAAATATTTTCTTAAAATTAAACATTAATATATTCTATTGTGTTAATTCGGGATTTCCCTACGGGATCAGTATTGATCGTTTAGGGACTGATGAATGTTTGCGGGAATGGCTAAAACTTCCAAATATAAAAAAAAATATTTAAAATTTTACATACTATTTTCTGCTGTTAACTAAACGTTGGAAAATGTCTTTTAAAAATTATATAACAGATTATGGAATATATATTAATATACATAGTACTGTACTGTACAGTGCATAATATTGAAGGGATTGACGAAAAAAAAAAAAACTTTTTTAAAGTCAATACATCAAAAAGATTAGGAATCCTTGTATTAATTGGTTATTGGTTAATACAAAGGTATTAACTTTATTATTAAATANGTATATTTCAGGAATGTGTGGGAGGCAGAAAAGGCGCTCTGCGTCTCGTTTCTTGAAGAGACGATTGAGCGAAAAGGCCGAAGGGAGATGAAGAGGGATCTTTAAAACTCCTTCGAGAGAAGACAGCAAACGCTGACGAAAGACAAAGGCTCTCTGTCCTGCATCTTTAAGGCTCGCCGGATGAAGACGATAGACGAGGCGGAGAGGCAGACAGGGCTCTCTGTGTCTCGCTTATTTAAGCCTACCCTTTAGGTGAAGACAGTAGAAGCAGACAGGCAGAGAGCATCTTCTGTCTTCATTAAGTTAATAATGTTTATTATTCTGTTTATATAAAATTTTTGGAAATGTTCGCGGAAATGGCTAAAACTTCGAAATATTAAAAAACGTATTTAAAATTTTACACATTCATTTCTGCTCTTAAATAAACGTTAAAAGGTGTCTTTAAAAAATTTTATAAGAGGTTATGGAATATATATTAATATACATAGTACTGTACAGTACGTAATATTGAAGGGATCGACGAAAAAAAATGTTTTAAAAAGTCAATACATCAAAAAGATTAGGAATCCTTGTATTAATTGGTTATTAGTTAATACAAAGGTATTAATTTTATTATTAATTAACGTTTTATTTATATTGGTTTGTCGGAAACTGGAACAAATTTTTCACTTCACTTCCCGGCTTTTTGTATAGGCCTATATAACACGCAGAGGCGTAGCTAGAGTTAGGCAGATAGGGCACGTGCCACGTTGCGCCTTTTAAAGAAAGGCGCGCAAAATCGCAAACTATTAAATTTAAAAATCAAAATAAGCAAATCCATAAAAACAATCTCGTCCGCGACTCAAGCGCTTCGCAAATGAGCGGGAGGGAAAGAGTGGTGCTCGCAGGCGGTGCTCTAGCTCGTTCAAATTCGACACTTATCGCGCAGTTGTTTATTTTGTTTACGTGTGATTTTTGATTCTGAGTTACTCCCGAGCGAGCGAGCGATTTATTGAAGCTACTTGATTTGTTATCTAATTGTTAGTGTGTGGCTTGTTGAGACTTGTTTTTTTCTCTCTTTTTCTTATTCTTCCACCGTTTTCCCTTCATAAATTTCACTTCCGGCCTTTCTTCTGTTGACCTAACCGTAATTGGTTGACCCAATGGTCCGACGAGTCACTATAAAGTAGGGAGTGATACCGGATTGGTCAAAGGGGACTGGCGCGAGAGGAAAGGGGAAAAATCGTCATTCGAGGAGAAGAGCTGAAAAGAAGACAAAGATATCAAGGAATACGGAAAGTAAAATCACTAGCGTAGTGAGGGGAAAAGCTGCCCTATTATGCCCCGGGTGCCAAATGGTCTCCAAGACAAACAACATTTGTTTCTGGAGGGGGGCACCAATATAGTGTCGTTCCCCGAGCGCTACTTATGCTCGCTACGCCATTGATAAGAGGGTAAAATATTGGAATCGTACCAACGACCCTCCGATATTTTTGCAAATTTCGACCCAAAAAAGCCAACAGAAATTTCTGCGATAAGTTGCGTAATTTTCCCGTGTGTTATTTTAAAAATAACACTTAATTTGTATCTGGCGCCATTTTTTGTCATTTTCTTATAAAAAACGTTTTTATAGTATTAACTATTATAACAATTGAAGTATTCATATGAGGTTATGATAATGAAATTTATTAAAATAAAAGCATGTTTCCAACAAACTTATACATAAACGCTGTTCTGTATATTCAAACAGACAGTTGCAAATAGAAAGTTTCAGAAAATTCGAAATCCTTAAATTTTGTGTTAAAACCACGTGTGCTAATAAATACAGAGTTCTGTCGATCAACAAAAAAGTTTTCTGTTATAGAATTATAAAATTGGAAGGAAATTACATCTAAGTATGAATATAATAACGTGGTTTAATCCAAAATTTCAGGAAATAAAAAAAAATTAAAAAATGATTTTAATTTTAAACCAGTTTTACTTAAATCTTTTGATTATTATACATAAATGAAAATTATAAGTTTCGAAGGAAAATTATTTCTAATTGTGAATTTTGTAATGTTTATTCAGGTCCGTATTTGGAATGAATTTCTCTGGACATAATTGACATTCATACAGTTTTTCTCTTGTATGGGTCCTAAGGTGTTTAATTAAGTTTATCTTTTGCGTAAACTTCTGTTTACACTTGTCACAAGAGTAAGGCTTTTCTCCGGTGTGGGTGCGAAGATGAGTAATTAAGTTTTCTTTTTGTGTAAACTTCTTTTTGCATTTGTCACAAGTGTAAGGCCTTTCTCCGGTATGGGTGCGAAGATGTTTAATTAAGTTTCCTCTTTCAGAAAACTTCTGTTTACACTCGTCACAAGTGTAAGGCTTTTCTCCTGTATGCGTGCGAACATGTTTAATTAAGTTTCCTTTTTCAGAAAACTTCCGTTTACACTCGTCACAAGTGTAAGGTTTTTCTCCTGTATGTATTCTTTCATGATTTTGCAATTGATATTTCGTTTTGAAGTTCTTCTTACAGTGTTTACATGAAAATTTCTTTCTGTTCCTTCTATCTGCAATAAAAAAAATTGTTTAAAATAATATTTTGTCTGTGTTTAATCAATTAATTTTCTTCAATCACAATAACAATTATCCACTAATAATATTTAACTAAAAATAAACATTTTTATATCTAAAAGCAGATTTCTGTATCAAACCAAAAAACTAATTATACAGATGACAAACTTCGAGTATAAATATATCATATTACTAATATTATTTTCAAACACCGATAATCAATGCTGACATATTAAAGTAAACAATTTCTGTAAAACATCTTAAAAGTGTTTGTGTATCTTCCTGTTCTTCCATTGATCCTTATTCCATCAAATAGATCTCTCTCCTGCTTCTTCAATTATATATTACAATAAAAAGCATCGATGTAAGGAAAACAGTATCTAATATACAATTTGTTTCTTTAATCTTGGAAAATATTTTCTTCTAATCTTTGTGTTTCATCCAAAGAACAACTGAAAATAATAACAACAAACATGAAATAAATTCTATAAAATTTAATTTAATTTTACTTCTTTAACATTAGAATGTTTTATTCATAATCCTATTCATTAGTATTGTTAAATGTATAATTGCATATGTTAAATTGGAAAAAAACGAATATTGTATTTTTAAAAAATACTTCCTTCATGAAAACAGGAATTCGCAACGTTCAAGGCTGTAATATACAAATTCTTGCAGGATTGAACTTCGTTCTTTTTTTTCTTATTTAGTTTCCGTTTTCTGTATTTTCAAGAAGAAAATTAACTAAATGGAAAGAATAAAACGATCTTAAATATCAGACAGATTCATATTCAATAAATTCTGATACAGTGATTAAAATTTCAATTCTCTGCGTTAACTGTTTTAAAATATATAAATTCCCTTCTTTCATTATTTCATATTAACAGTGTACATATTTAGTAAAAATTACAATAAATTTTTCAGAAATCTTTTCTGGTATTCGAAACTCAACTATGATCATATTAATTAACTTAGAAATGCTTTTATTAAATTTTATCTAATACATCATTAAAAAATCCAGCAACGAGTTTATTATTAATAACTTTCCCGGCAACATTTAATTTGTGTGTGTCGCCGCCTGTTATGATATTTAATAATTAAAAACATTCTATATTATTAATTATTATAAAATAGGAAAAAGCCTACTTTTTTGAGTAGGGATGAGTTTTATAAATAAAAAATTAATGGGAATAACGAGTTAAATCATCATGAAGTTTGTGAACGAGGGTCGTGTGTCATATCTCCTGCAGGGCGACTAAAAAAAATGTGACACACGACCTTCGTTTTTCTGTTCACCCTCTCGACCTTTAACCACCAAAATTGAATTGCATCAATACCCCAATACAGAAACATTCCTAAAAATTTCAAAATTTTCTTCAGAAAGCAAACGAACAAAAGAGTTGTTTTGCTTCGAAAAAGTGAACGAAATAGTGCATTTCACACACACCCACACGAAAAACCAAATATACAGAAAAATTCCACCAAACTATTTTATGTATTTTTTGACGATTTAATTAAGGTCCCGAGTTCAAAAAACTAAAAATCTTGAAAGATGTTTTTTTCGCCATAGTTTCCCTCGGTTATATACGACAAACAGGAAAGTAATGAAGTAAAATAACTTTTCTAAATTAGAGAAAAATATCAATGATTATCACAAAAATGAACCCTATCCGAATATTCTTACGTATTCCTTTTAGCTTAAGTATTTCTTTTATGACGTCAAGAAGTCTAGATTTAGGTCCGTACGTAACGTAACCCTGAACTGTTACCAAGGTTGAAAGTGAAGAGGTGGGCGTCAATAATAACAGAGAAACCTTTTTGACGTCCCGGTATTTTACGTGTATAATCTAAACAAAACCTTCCCAAAAATATTAATATATTTAAATAACGTATGCAAAATATAAATCTAAATTAGAATAAAGATGTTTCGTATACTGAGAAAAAAATAATTTAGATAACGCTTAGGCCTATATATTGTATATAAAACTATAGACCTAAATAATCTAAGCTAATTGTAATACCAGAAAAAAATAACTTATAAAATCAATATATAAATTATTTTCTAAACTAATTTATTATTTATTATATTCATACACACAGATTGATTATAGGCTGATTATTACTAATTAAAAGTAATTCAATGGGAAGTAATAATCTAACGGAGAAGTTAGCTTCAATCCCTACTTTCTCATAAAAAGAATGTAGTCATGCTTGATGGATGAATTTCTAGTATTTATAAAATTTAAGCTCGTTTTTATGTACTAAAATTTATTTAATTTCAACGTTGTCGACAATTTTAAATGAATAATATGACACTTAATATTGATAACTCTGCTGCTTGCCCTTACATTATTACACTGTTATTCAACGAATTTTCAATTTTTTTTTAAAGTTTACCGAATAGCAATCAAGTATTTCAAAGCAATTTATTACAATTGTAAATAATTGTATACTCGATTGCTGTGTGATTAGCCATTAAATATAAATTACAACGGTCTTCGTTTATGCAAGAATTACGTTAAATAATATGACATTTAATTGTTTTCTTACTGTCAAATCTCTTAAAAAATTAAATATTAATTGATTAATCACACTATAAAAAATAAATAAATTCGATTAAGTCTGAATGAAATATAAATATCCGACAAGATTATAAGCGTGCAGTTCAGTTTTTGTTTTTGATTAAGGAAATATTAAATGTATATAATATCAATTATTTAATGAAAAGTTAAACCCTTTACCTATGGATTAAGAAACCTCCAGTCGGAAATAGCGTTTTTTTCGAATAATGCAATTTTTTATTTGTTAAATGGTTAAAGTCCAGATAAGTATACTGTCATGGCGGCTCATCTCTGATTCCAGCAAACAGTGGGATGCACGTTCTAACCTAACCTAACCTATTCTAATAATTTGATTGGTAATAATTATGGTAATTTATTAGAATAGGTTAGGTTAGGTTAGAACGTGCGTCCCCACAGTTTCCTTTCTTTTGTTTGCTGGAATCAGAGATAAGCCGCCATGACAGCATACGTATCTGGACTTTAACCTGTTAAATTTAATACAATTGTTAAATCAAACAATAAATTAATGTTATACGAAAGGCATAGTTTAAATAATTAACAAATTTTCAAAAATGCTTACTTTTTACATCAGTAGTTTATTATTTCTGTTGCATGAATTTCGCGATGTCTTGTAAGATTGCTGAAAATGCTTCGTTTTTACGGTTCTCTCTTTTCCACATAAACTCGATCAGATACGAATTGACATGATGACGAGAAGTATCTCTTTGCATCTTGTTTCTTCATTTACAATTTCCCCATAACCTCTCTATGTTCTGAGTGTGACATCCGGTATCCGCATCGACAAAGTTTAATTTGTGATTCACTTGATAATGAAAATATCCTGTTTCTTGTAATTTTTTGGTACTACAGTATAGCCTTTCTAATAATCCGAAAATATGGTTGTTCTTCATGAACGTGATTTTCCATTTCCTTCAGTAACGTTTCTGCCGAACGATCTGGCACTGGAACAAGGAAACATTCTTTTGTTTTTCGATATAGTCCACCAAACACCTATTGTTGGGGTAAAACACGATCAATATTGTACTTCCTTCTTGTATACATCGTTTCATCTATTTGAATTATCTTGTCAACACTGCCTAAACGAAAGAAAAAAACAAAAACTGGATGAATGAACACTGCTCTAACTCGTGTCACATCTATTGTTTTAAAATCTTCATGTAGTAGCTAATCGGTGCCACATCTTACATATAAATTACTGTATAGTTACATAACTTTACATTTTTAAACTTAAAGGATTAGTTAGGCTATATAAAACATATATGTTTATAAATTTAGATAATAAATTTATAAACATTTAATCTGAATTTTAAGGTAATTTGATTCTGTTTTCTTTTTAGCAAGTTAATTAATTAATCTCAAAAAATAAATCGTCGTTCTCAAATTTTAACTCGTGAATTTCGTTATAGAATGTTACGGTGTTACGGAAGCGTAACTCGAGCAAAGTTCGGGTTGCCCCCAAGAAGTAGTCACGTATTAACAATAAAGACTAATTCTGACTAATTCCGAACTCGTTTCTACATTCTGGCGGGAAGCGTGCTGTCGGACGCAACAATGTGTATTTGTAATAATAGTTTCAAGGTGGACTCATTTCCGTTTTAGTGTCCATTACATGATTTTATGAATGAAAAATTACAAGTTGTGAAAGCGCACGTCAATATATTATATATATTTACACGGTGGTGTAATTGGTAAGTGTCGTCTCGAGTTTTTTTTTCGTAACTACTAAAATGCTATTGGAAGGTTTTTTTTTAATATTTGTCTCTAAAAACGCATATTTTAAAATCATAGATCCCGCCATCACGATACTGTCGATATTACGGATGTCACCATCTTTTTCTTTTTCTGTCCGTTGTTCCCAATATCTACGAAAGATCGCTATTAACGAACGCACTGTACTCTATCACGTGACGCAAGGTATAGTTGCCCGGAAACGTGTCAGAGCTGTAGTCACGTGACCACATCGCTCCGTCGTCACCACTCAAGTGACTGGATGACGTTAACCGAGGTCACGTGACACGAATTGTGAGCATCCGCAGTCCAACGTGCTACTCCGCGATGTGAACAAGGTTAAGCAATGGCGGCCTCCACCGTGCACAGTCGGTAAGTAATCCGATGAGTTTTCGCTTATAGCTCTTATTATACGCGTCGCCCCCAAATAATTCTATGTGTTTAGGACACATCTACTAGAGAGGTGTCTAAAGAGAGCAAAATTAGGAAAAAGGGCCCATGCAATAAGGATAAACTTTGTATACTCGATTGCTGTGTGATAAGCTCTTAAATATAAATTACAACGGTCTTCGTTTATGCAAGAATTACGTTAAATAATATGACATTTAATTGTTCTCTTATTGTCAAAGCTCTTAGAAAGTTAAATATAAATTGAATAATCACACTATAAAAAATAAATAAATTCGATTAAGTCTGAATGAAATATAAATATCTAACAAGATTATAAGCGTGCAGTTCAGTTTTTATTTTTGATTAAGTAAATATTAAATCTATATAATATCAATTATTTAATGAAAAGTTGATTTTTACATTACAAATGTTTAAGTACAATATTCGTTCATCATTTTTTCTAACCGTTAGAGCTAACGACTACAATTATCTCAGAAAACGAATTTCGAGTACGTTCGTATTTACCTTGAGTTTGGAGATTCTTTCAGTATAATTTCATCTCATTTCATTTCAAAATTTCTTCCTCTTTCTTCACATTTACTTCTTAGAAGAGAAAAAATCCGTGTCTTTATTTCCCAGTCTTCTTCAATCTGAAAAAAAGTAGAATAGTATTCGTCAACACATGTTCAGTGCCTTGACCACTAACTACACTATTGTCTTCGTCTACTTCCTGTTTCTTTTGTTTCCTTTCTGCACGTGGTCTAAATCTTTTCCAGGAATAAATTCCTGAACAAAAAGGGAATCCCTTTGCTATACTTTAAAAAATTCCCTAAACCCTACTTTAAAAAATTCCCTAAACACAGGAAATAGTGTGTGATATTAGAAGATAGGGGAAGATTTATTAAAATTAAAAAATTAAAATTAACAAAAAAAGGGTAAGTTTTTCGAACGTCCGATTCGTTCGAATCGGAAGGCCCTTAAAACTGACTCTTTTGTTAAACACAGATATTTCCTTGTCCAAATAATATGACTCATTTCTGAAGAGTTTCTAAATAATGGTCTTTTAAATTTACCTGTTTAGCTTTTAAGACTGGAAGTTTTGAATGGACTTAAAATTTCCATAGCTGAGCGAATGAGATGTTCAACATAGGAATTAAAGTTATGGAGTTGTATTCCCTGCAATTTACGATTATTTTAGTGTAACATAAATATTTAATTATCTTAAAGTATTATTAAAATTATTGTAACTTAGGTATAAGTGTTATAGAAAAAGTGTCTATAAACTCGTTACGTCATTTCCTGCTTAGCAAAGAGAAGTCTGTAGATGTAACTCTTTTATGTTCTTAAATCATATTTTTTCTTTATATTTATTTTCAGATCTGCTGTATAGTTATAATGCTAAAAATATGTTAAAATAGCTAAATAACTATGTTATACGTAAAAAATATTTAAAATTACAACCGCTTTCCTTCTATTACCTAAAATATAAATACATATTGTGCGATTATTTTCATATTTTAACCTGATTAGAATTACTTAAAATTATTATTTTATTATAACCGTATCATGTATTTTATTACAAATTTCTATACTATCAATACACGTGAAAAACAATGATGAGATTGCGATTGTATATTCGAATATAAATTCGTATATGCATATTCCCAATAGAAGCGCCGTATTGTCGAATACGGGATAGCAGAGCCGGCCCTACCATAGGGCAAACGGAGCAGCTGCTCCAGGCGCCAAGTTCTAGGGGCGCCTCAGTGGTATAGAAAATTAAAAGAAAAAAAAATATTTTTTTTTTCACTTTTCGAAATTTAAATTGCAACGTGTGGCCAGTATGTGAATGGCCTTATCTGTTGAGACGCGCGTGGGTCGAGTGCGTGGGCGAGGTTCCATCAGGGCGCCATAATAGGATCTCGCTCCATCCTAAAACTTGCCTCAGGCCGGCACTGCAGGATAGTTTCCACGGCGAAAATATTTGAATAATGTAAAGCAGCCAGATTACAGGCATTCACTTTACACAGTAGAACGATTTGGCTTGTAGATGCTACACACCAAAATATCGTATAACGCTTCGAATGATTCTATCCAATAGTCACTCGTAGGTTATTAGGTTAAGTGCATTGTTTTTAGGTAATAATGGAACAAAAAACGGCAAAATAGGTAACAGTACAAAATATAACATTTTAAAATCATTTTAGTAGTGACTCGTTAATTCACGGTAGTTTTAAATATTTTTAATTATTCTTAAAAGGCCAGCTTGTAAGCATAAACGTGTTTCTACCTGGTATGCGGAGCTTCGCCACTTTACGTCCAGACACGTAACTTCATGAGTCGCTCAGTAGTCACGTGGTTTTGAAGGAACAAAAGACGTTCATTTTCTTTTGAAAACGAAAATTTAGAGAATACTTCCGTCTTCTATTTAATCACTTGGCTAAGAACCGACTTAAAATATCTAGTCGAGATAATTTCCAATTACTTCAAAATCGATATAAATATTCTGTTTTAATTAAAATAAATAAATGATANACACCAAAATATCGTATAACGCTTCGAATGATTCTATCCAATAGTCACTCGTAGGTTATTAGGCTAAGTGCATTGTTTTCAGATAATAATGGAACAAAAAAGGGCAAAATAAGTAACGGTACAAAATATAACATTTTAAAATCATTTTAGTAGTGACTCGTTAATTCACGGTAGTTTTAAATATTTCTAACCATTCTTAAAAGCCCAGCTTGTAAGCACAAGTACAGTGGCTAGAAAATATAGTGTTGAAAGCGCTTATATTCCTCCATTATAACCGTTCGGTCCATACATCGAGGTTAGTGACGTCACAGACAAGGTGGCGCTGATGTCAATCGTAGTGCTACTTTCGCTTTAGCTACGTGATATCCTTTCTTACAAGAACATCGAAAGCGATTAAATTTGTGCTTGTAAAGTGAATAAATCCTTAGGAAATGGCTGAACAGAAACTTTACTGACTTGTGTATTTCTAATTTATAGATATTACTCTACTGTAATTTTTAATTCTTTTATTTTTGTCGAAAAGGGTGAGAAATCTACATGCATATTAATCTGTAATTTTTTAAGAGAGATTTTTCAAATATAAAGTGTATATGCATGGGTACTTGGCAGTAGACTAATAATCGTTTATTTGTACATACTTAATTTTGTAATTTTATATTGGGACAATAAAGTAACATTCTGCCTTTATATTTTATATACTGTGTAGAATTTAATTGTAATTTTAATATTGCTTTATACTATGTCACATAATACTGTGAACAGTATACAGTATTATGTAACTGATGGCATTTGCTTAATAAATTCTATTTTAGGCCCTCACAGTGGAAGAGGTTCACAAAGCCATATAAA
>NW_019386246.1:98694-103436 GCF_000671375.1 Centruroides sculpturatus | reverse complement strand
TATATATATATATATATATATATATATATATATATACAGCATGAATACCAATACGAGTATATATTCTGTATTTATTTACATGATAAAATCTTCAATACCTAAATTTGTCTTTTGAAACAAAAAAGAATGACTTAATTACATTTTCAATATCTAAAAAAATATATTTTTTCTTAAATTTATTAATAATAATGTAGCCTAATTCCTATAAAAGTAGGTATATGCAATAACTGTAGAAAATAAATAACTGCTTAAATGTAATCTGTATATTTAAATCATTAGTATTGATAATATAAAATGTATTTATATATAGGTCTATATAATCTTAAATATTTCTCACTTTTTCAAAATTTTGCTTTGAAAAGTAAACCACTGTGCACTGTGATTCCATTCTGATTTAATGATAAAAGGTATGCTGATCATGGAATATTTTTCATCATATGTTCCATAGCATGTAAGTGGGATTCCTTTATAAAATTTTAAATATACTATCCATCTCAAACAAGTTAAAAGATATTTATTGGAAAATGTTAGAACAGGCAAACTAAAATGTTCAGTCGTAAACGTTTCATACTTACAAAATTTATATATGTATATATATATATACATGTATATCTATAACGTTTTCGTTCGATAATTATATAAGATAAAAATGAATTAATATTTACGTGCCAAAAATTCATTACAAAATCTTTAACAAAACATTCTACGGAAAAACTTTTAAATTACATTTTAAATACAATTGGCTAGCACATTAAAATCACATGTGGATGTCTTGAATATGTGAATCCGAGTGACAAAAAGTGGAATATGCATTAAGAATATAGCCCGCGGTAGGAGAAACATTACAGCGACATATTATATGAATGTCTTCTATTGAAAGATGTTAAAACCCGCTTTCGTAACGTCATTAAATTAACAGTAGTCAATAAATTCTACAATTTACAATAGTAATTTCCAAACTTGGTCTACCCTTATCAAGGGACAGTAGTACCCACTTTTGAAAACAAGCGGGGCAAATAAAACACAATATAAGAAATGTATGCACTAAATAAAGGGTGACAGTTCGAAAAGTTTGGGCAACAGTGGTTCACAGAAATGTCAAAGGTATTGTTAAGAATATGTTGCGGTATATTCCTTGTTTTTTATTGTAAATTTTTGAACAAATTTCTTTGTACCTGTGTATTATTTGCATATCGTATCTTAATATTTGTGGTATTGTATTCAGGTTGTACTGTACGGTACATGTTACGGTATATAAAGTAAATTGACAACTATGTTAACAGTTTACGTATTACTATGTAAACGTATTAAATATGCTAGTTTGTAACGTATGTTTAGTCGTTGTATTGTGTTTTTGGAAATTAGTTGAGAGTTTTGGATTCAGTCGTAGGGCCGGATCACCGCATAAAAAAATGAGACAAATGCAAATGTCTAGAGCCCTGTTTTTAGAAGGGCAAACTGTCTATTTTTGAAAGATTTGTAAATAAGATAGTTTACTTTTCTGTTGGACAACTGTATATAATAAACAAATAAACAAAAATATATTGCTTTTTATATGGTTATTATGAATTCTAAAATCTAAAGAAAATGTATTCTTATGTTTCTTCTTATTGAAAGTAATTTTTCCGATAAATTAGAATTTTTTTTATAGCGATAAGAATAAAATTAACTACAAGATGATGAGCCCGGGCAAAAATAACAGCAAAGGTTAGGATTATTAGATCATTTCGTACTTCTAATCTTTCTATTATATTATATTACTAACAAATGAGCCCGGCATTGCACAGACAAATGATTCGGTAAATATTGTACGTTTGGAAATTAAATTATTTCTATCAAAAATGAAAATCGCATCTAAAATAGTACAGTATAGCCGTTCTTCAGATTAAGCCTTAATCCTCTTTCTCTCCCGCGGGGAATTTCCAAAAATCCTTTTTCTTAGTGTGCATTTTCATGATGTAGACTAACTGTGTACCCAATTTCACCTCTAGGATCAGCGGTTTTCTCTGGGCGATGATGAATCAGTCAGTTCAGGATGTAATTTTATATACTGTATATAGATAGCCAGTTGAACGGCCCGATGCAGGCATCGGGGAATACTAAATAGACATTCTCAGTATTAAAACGTGTAAAAAATTATTTACGAAACTCACTGAGTGAATCAAAATTAAATTCTTTAGCTGTTATATACATCGAACAAAATGCTTTGGATAATTTAATGAAATAATTGATAATTTTGCTGAAATAAAGACTAGAAAACAGGANATGATACAGCCAGTATAGCACAACGATTGACAGCAGCGCCTCTTGCGGCAACCTCCAATATAGGGACAGAAAATAAGCTCGATTTCGACACTATATTTTCTAGCCTCTGTAGCACAAGCGTGTTTCTATCTGTATGCGGAGCTTCGCCACTTTACGTCCAGACACGTGACTTCATGAGTCGCACAGTAGTCACGTGGTTTTGAAGGTACAAAAGACGTTCATTTTCTTCCGAAAACGAAAGTTTAGAGAATATTTCCGTGTTTTATTTAATCATTTGGCTAAGAACAGACTTAAAATATTCAGTCGAGATAATTTCCAGTAACTTCAAAATCGATATAAATATGCTGTTTTAATAAAATAAATAAATGATAATGACAATATTAAATATATAAACACTAAATAAAGGATGTATGGACCAAAAATAAAAAAATTTAACGGAAAGATTTTATGTTTTACAAAAATTATTGATATTACTTGAATTATAATAGGAAAAAAATTAATTACCGGTAGTTACTGTATTTCTTTTCTTTCGCCGAACTTAAAGCGTTGATCACCGACCTAAACAGATGTAATTATATTCCAGGTAATATCTATTCATGTAATAATATAAGCCATTGATCGCGTATTTGCGTATCCGTAATCTGTAACGGAAATCCTTGAACGGCCACTAGGGGCGTCTCTAGCATTTATTTAAATTAGTAATAAATATATTATATTATTATTAGATACGGTTTTTTGCGATTTTGACTGCGTTTTAGAAGGATACGCCGTGAGAAATTAAGTATATTATTAGTTTTATTTGTAATAGAAATTTATTATTGATATGAATTTATTATTTATTTCACGTAATGACACCGCTGTTGCTAGAACGCCCACTATGGGGCGTCCCGGGCTATTAGTTGTTTTAAAGTTAAAAAATTTCTTTAAACTGTAACGACGAGGTCTTCGTCCCTGCACTTTAGTGGAGGACTAGACCCTGGGAAGAAAACCAAGAAGACCGAATACTGGGAGTTCGGTCGTGGATTCGGGCCTCGCTCGGACGGGCTGGCAACATGGAGTTTTCCAGGTTTTCTCCATGTCGATGACGCCTGAATAGAGGCCAGTTTTCCATAAGAGTCTTCTCGGAAGGCATTCTTTCCCTGCGCGCGATTAGGTCATTCTATAAGGCCGGCTCTTCTGTCGCATAGCGATCACCCGCAAGTCTCTCGGAGTAAAGGTGTACAGCCATAAGACTCCATATGAACCACCATCTACTGAAAGAAAGAAAGAAGAAAGAAAGATCTGTAACGACCCCTGCACAGTTTTTCCGGCCGAGAAGTTAAAGTTAAATTCTCTTTACGATCTGCGGAAAAGAGGGAAAAGTAAAGTGGAGAGGAAGGAGGAGGAAGAAAAGACAGACAGTAGGATCCATCTGAACGGCGTTCGTTTGGATAGTTAACCTTCTAAGTTTAATGTTGGTGTGCAGTTTTTAGGTTGGAAGGCCGTGGCCCCCCGTAGGGTCTAAAAATCCCGAGTGTAGCGAACACCATTAATTGAGAGCCGCCACGAATAGCTAAGAATAAAGGTTAGTGCCGAGTGGCTGTCAGTGAATAACTTATATCTATTTAATAGTAATAATACAAAATGCGAGTGCGAGACAAGGCTAACTTAACTGCTAGATAGACAGCNAAGAGCGAACTATCAAAGCTGCAGAAATCAAAGTCATCTGGAGTGGGCATTAATAATATGCACAAAATCAGATTTCTGCATTTCAACCAGATGGGTTACCTGAGGGACTCCATGCAGGCAGATAAAAGTGAGGATACCATCAGCCTCAGCACCTCCCTTGAAAATGTAAGTGCAAACATAATGTTGGCCACATAAATGTGGTATGATGGTGGCAACAGTATAGTTGCTTACCTAGAACATTGATTGTTGCCTTGTACCAGTTATGGATGATTTGATGTATGAATATCACATTCTAACATGGTCATTAGACATGGTACATTAATTAGACATGTACACTACATGTAGTGCACATGCCTTAATTAATTAATAATGCAATGCTGGTTTTGATTTCAGGACAAGTGTAGTCAACCCATAGCTACAGAAAGAGAAGACTCGATGTGTACTGAAGGAAGTGAGTTCCAAGAGCTATCTTTCGCAATAAATAAAAGCATGGAACCAAATACTCCAGCAAGTAGCTCGATCTCAGGAAGTCACTCAGTAATGCCAACGACATCGACATCGACATCAAACTGCCAGCCGTCTAGTCCCCATCCGATGGACGATGAAGTTACAGTTGGCGGACGAGAGAAAAGAAAGAGACAGAAGACATCGCATGTGTCATCTTCCTCTCTCAATTCCGAGCTGTACAAAAGGGCTGTGGATTACCTGGCAAACAAGCCCAGCAACCCCCCAGCATGTATAGAACAAAATTTTGGTAATCACGTCGCCCTCAGTTTAATGAAAATTAATGAAGACTTGCGGGAAGAAGC
>NW_019386246.1:87168-97500 GCF_000671375.1 Centruroides sculpturatus | reverse complement strand
TAAGAGCCGCCGCAAACTACAGGATGCGGGAGCTAGCGTACGCTCGCTCGCGCTCCTAAGCCCCGCCTTTTTTCCCATGATGCTTTGAGCCATTTTTGCTAGGTAAGCTACGCGAGCACGAAGCAGCCGCAAACTACACAACGTTTGCTCGCGTAACGTAGTCCACATGACGTGGATTCCACAGATGTAGATTGGCTATAGAACAAGATTTTATTATAACCTATACTTGTAATCAGTCAGTTTTCGTTCCGAACTTTGAAACAGCATGGAAAAAAACATGTTTACTAGTTAAGCCTAACTAGACTTAACTAGCCGAAAACTATTTACAGTATACTTTATATTACTATTTACATACAACGGTTATACTATTTTCTTTTCAATACTGAATGTATTAATCATGTAATTTACGTACATCGATAAAATTCTATTATTTTTTTCGATATGTGACACGTTTATGTAGTCATCCGTCTTCCCCGCTCTTTCTTACTAGCGTAAATGCTCTAGTTGTTGAATTCTGTAAACAGCGAGCGTAATCTCGTATCGCTGCGCTAGCGAAGGAAAAACATCGCGGGCAAGAAAGGGGCGGAGCCTTCGACGTCATCGGTTGTGCTAGCGCATGTTTGCTAGCGTTTTGCTCTAGCAAAGCGCTAGTTTGCGGCGGCTCTAAGAGTAAAGGTTAGTGCCGAGTGGCTGTCAGTGAATAACTTATATCTATTTAATAGTAATAATACAGAATGCGAGTGCGAGACAAGGCTAACTTAACTGCTAGATAGACAGCACGAAAAACAAACTAGAACGACGACAAAACCGAATGGACAGACATCAGGACAAAACACAAATGATCAAGACTTCAAAGTTTTTTCCACTCTAACCTAACATGTTCTAATTTAACTTACAACTAAGACTAACCGAAAACTGAGTGGAAAATAACTAGAAGAAAATACAGAAAATAAAAAGAAAGAAAAAAAAATAGTAACAATGTAGCTATTGATAAACTACAGAACAAAGCATGGGGANAGGAAGAAAAGACAGACAGTAGGATCCATCTGAACGGCGTTCGTTTGGATAGTTAACCTTCTAAGTTTAATGTTGGTGTGCAGTTTTTAGGTTGGAAGGCCGTGGCCCCCCGTAGGGTCTAAAAATCCCGAGTGTAGCGAACACCATTAATTGAGAGCCGCCACGAATAGCTAAGAATAAAGGTTAGTGCCGAGTGGCTGTCAGTGAATAACTTATATCTATTTAATAGTAATAATACAGAATGCGAGTGCGAGACAAGGCTAACTTAACTGCTAGATAGACAGCACGAAAAACAAACTAGAACAACGACAAAATCGAATACACACACAGTCCGGACAAAACACAAATAAGCAAGACTCCCAAAGTTTTTTTCCACTCTAACCTAACATGTCCTAATTTAACTTACAACCAAGACTAACCGAAAACTGAGTGGAAAATAACTAGAAGAAAATACAGAAAATAAAAAGAAAGAAAAAAAAAATAGTAACAATGTAGCTATTGATAAACTACAGAACAAAGCATGGGGAAGCTAGTTGCCATCTATTGCACAGGAGTGAATACACTCAATGTCCCTACAAAGGGATGTGAAAAAATGGAATATTGTAGGCATGTGAATGAGTTGGTGCAGGCTGCATGCCAGTTGTAACTTTCAACAATAGCAGCTCTAATTTAACTTTCCCTTATCATCCACATATATGTGAAGAAAAAAATTCTCCGAACTTTCGAGCCCCGAAAATTTTACAAGGATATTAAATAAATTATTTTCTAAACAAACGCAAAAATATTAAGGGTACATGTCGGAATTAAAACCTTTTAAAATTAATTATACGAGTTTTTCATTGTAATAATATATAAATGTACACATAAAAAGATATATTTTTATTCATAAGCGAAATCATATGTGCGTAACAGCGAGTTACTTAATTTGAAATAAAATTTTCTTTTAGTAAAAAATGTATCTATAATTGTCCATATTTACTTCGAATTATTTCAAGTTAGAAATTGCTGGACATTGGGCAGGTTTCTGAAGGCAATTATCACGCCACTTTTAAATGCGAATCAAACCTTTCATGTTAATAACTTTTTTTTGTGGAAATGAAAAGTATTAATTTACAAAAATTATTATTTTAATCTGCTGCCTTTTTAAAAAAAACAATAATACTGGTTTAATTCACTAAAAATACAGACAAATAAATTTGGTTAAGTGACAATTATTATGAAGATAAAATCTTTACAAAGTAGAAAGAAAGATCTGTAACGACCCCTGCACAGTTTTTCCGGCTGAGCAGTTAAAGTTAAATTCTCTTTACGATCTTTAAATCGCATCATATTTTTGCATAAATTTAATTATAGCTTCAAGCATGCCAACAGATAAAAATTGTTAAACACTGATGGAAACGAACGAGTTAACTTACACATATCATTGCTNGCAGTTTTTCCGACCGAGCAGTTAAAGTTAAATTCTCTTTACGATCTTTAAATCGCATCATATTTTTGCATAAATTCAATTACAGCTTCAAGCATGCCAACAGATAAAAATTGTTAAACACTGATGGAAACGAACGAGTTAACTTACACATATCACCGCTCCGGCAGAATTTTTACTTCAAATTTCGAACTAACCGAATTCCTTAACATGTGAAAATCTATTACATCCACGGCCGAAACAAAAGTACAGAAACGAACTAACAAAAATTTCCTGTATTAAGGATCAGACAGCAATATGCATTGTCGTAATTAAATCGAATAATTTAATACGGACAAGTGTCCATGGAACAATTCTTTATTCGAGAATGTTTTACATAACATTTTAATTACATATTAACAATTCAGATATTGATATGAAGTCACGATAATTAAACTCATTAAGATAAAAGCGTGTTTCAAACAAACACATAAACACTGTTCTAGATATTCAGGCAAAATTTGCAAAAGAAAATTTCAGCAAATTCGAAATCTTTAAATTTTGTGTTAAAACCACGTGTGCCAATAAATAGTGAGTTCTGTCGACCAACAAAAAGTTGTTTGTTGTAGAATTATATTTCAAGGAAATTACATCCAAGAATGAATATTGTGATGCTTTTGTAGTTGAAACTTTCAAAAAATTAAAAAATGACTTTAATTTTAAACTGGGTTTACTTGTACCTTATGATTATTATACATAAATAAAAATTATAAATTTCGAAGGAAAATTATTTCTAATTGTGAAAATTGTAATGGTTTTGTAGGTCTGTGTTTCGAATGAATTTCTCTGGACATAATTGACATTCATACAGTTTTTCTCCGTTGTGGATCCGAAGGTGTCTAATTAAGTTTCCTTTTACTGAAAACTTCTTTTTACATTCTTCACAAGTGTAAGGTTTTTCTCCGGTATGGGTGCGAAGATGTCTAAGAATGAATTTCTCTGGACATAATTGACATTCATACAGTTTTTCTCCGTTGTGGATCCGAAGGTGTCTAATTAAGTTTCCTTTTACTGAAAACTTCGTTTTACATTCTTCACAAGTGTAAGGTTTTTCTCCGGTATGGGTGTGAAGATGTCTAATTAAGACTCCCCTTTGTGTAAACTTCTGTTTACATTGGTCGCAACTATAAGGCTTTTTTCCGGTGTGGGTGCGAAGATGTTTAATTAAGTTTTTCCGTTGTGTAAACTTCTTCTTACACTCGTCACAAGTGTAAGGCTTTTCTCCGGTGTGGGTGCGAAGGTGTCTAATTAAGTTTTCTTTTACTGAAAACTTCTGTTTACACTCGTCACAAGTGTAAGGCTTTTCTCCTGTATGTATTCTTTCATGACGTTGCAAGTTTTGTTTAGTTGTGAAGTTCTTGTTACAGTGTTTACATGAAAATTTCTTTCTGTTCCTTTTATCTGCAATTAAAAAAATTGTGTTAAATATTTTATTTGTGTGTAATAAATTAATTTTCTTCACTAGAAGCAATAAATAACCAAGAATAGTATTTAACTATAAATAAACATTTATATTTCGAAAAGCAGATTTCTGCATCAAAACATAAAAACTAATTTTACAGATGAGAAACTTCGAGTATAAATATATCATATTACAAATATTCTTAAACAACTAATCAAGGCTGACACATTAAAGTAAACAATTTCTGTAAAACATTTTAAAAGTGTTTTTATATCTTCATGCTTTTTCCATTGATCCTTATTTCATGAAATAGATTTGCTCCTCCTTTTTCAAGTAAAACACTATCTAATATACAACTTTTTTCTTTAATCTTGGAAAAATATTTTCTTCTAAACGTTGTGTTTCATCCAAAGAACAACTGAAAGTAACAACACACATGAAATAAATTCTATAAAATTTAATTTAATTTGACTGTTTTAACATTAAAATGTTTTATTCATAATCTTATTGATTCGTATTGTTAAATATATAATTGCATAATATGTGAAATTCGAATAAAACGAATATTGTATTTTTAAAAAATACTTCCTTCATAACACGTTTCCTATAAAAAGATTTACAACGTTCAAGCCTGTAAAATACAAATACTTAAGAGTGAATCGTAGATTTCATTCTTGCAGGATTGAACTTCGTTCTTCTTCTCCTTTATTAGTTTCCGTTTTCTGTATTTTCAAGAAGAAAATTAACTGAATGGAAAGAATAAAACGATCTTAAATATCAGACAGATTCATATTCAATAAATTTTGATACAGTGATTAAAATTTCAATTTTCTGTGTTAACTGTTTTAAAATATATAAATTTCCTTCTTTAATTATTTCATATTAATTAACAGTGTACAGATTTAGTAACATTACAATAAATTTTTCAGAAATCTTATTCTGGTATTCGAAACTCAACTATGATCATATTCATTAATTAAAAATTTTATTAAATTTTATGTAATACATCATTAAAAAATCCAGCAACGAGTTTATTATTAATAACTTACCTGGCAACATTTAATCTGTGTGTGCCGCCACCTGTTATGATATTTAATAATTACAAACATTCCATATTATTATTATAAAATAGCAAAAAGCTTACTGTTTTGGGTAGGGATGAGATTTATAAAAATTGTCAATGGGAATAACGTGTGAAATCATTAAGTTTGTGAACGAGGGTCGTTTGTCATATCTCCAGTAGGACCACTACTGCAGATGTGACACGACCTTCGTTTGTCTGTTTACCCCCTCGATCTTTAACCACCAAAATTGAATTGCGTCAATACTCCCAGTAGAGAAACATTACTAAAAATTTCAAAGTTTTGTACAGAAAGCAAACAAACGAGTTATGCTTCGGAAAAGTAAAGAAAATAGTGCATTTCACACACACCCACAAGAACATCCATATACAGTGTGTGATTGGTTAACAAACAAATCGGATAACGAACACTTTACTGAACAAACACAAGAAGCGAAGTAAAATAACGAATACTGTTTGGTCTTCCTTTGTCTTCAGGCAACAATTCAAAACTTTTCGGAGCGCGGGAGACGTCGACATCGACGTTCAACCTAGTATATACTGATCGGTTAGTATCTCCCCGAACTTTGAAAATCTCTCGTGTAATTCTAGCTTTTTATATTTCTGATAGAAACAATTCTTTTACGTTTTCTTTTGAGAAAGCAGATTTATGCCGATATCTGCTATTAAAGATCTTTTGAAGAAGTGGGAGGATGTCAGAACAACGATCTTACAACGGCATCCAAACCAGGTTGAGGTTAATAGGCGTAGAGATCTCTATAATTACAATGCGATTAATTACTTCTGAAAAATCATGAAGAAGACAGAAAAGCAATCGACTTTGAACAAATTCTTTAACCCCCACAAACGGAATAACAAATAAAAATGCAAGACCTTGTAGCCTATATATGGACCGTTTATTTTGAAAGTGGTGTAAGTCCATTTTTGGAAAAAATTGAGAAAACACATAATATACATACAATTTAGTGTGAACTTTTTATTTATAAACAATTCACACTTAACATTTTAAAATAACCATAAGCTTTGATCAATTGAAAATTTATCGATAAATGACATTGCATAACCATTGATTTTGAAAGTGGTATAAGTCCATTTTCTACAGTCTAAGCACTTGGGCTATCCATAAATTACATGTGCATTTTTCTTGAAATGTTTACTTTTCCCTCTTGTCCCAGTTTGTCCAAGTTTTTGTAACCCCTTTCCCTCTATGGATGTCCAACATAACTCTATCCCTGTTAAAACCTTCATCACTTTATGAATGATAGATACCATAAGTAGAAATGAAACATACAAGAAACTTTGAAATAAATATAATAAAATGCATATTGTATAAAATTTAATGAAATAAATGGATGTCCACTAATACTCAACCCTCCTTGTCCAACTTGTCTTAACCCCTCCCTCCCTTTCAGTGTGGACATCATTTAAAGACAGCCCCTTACAACAGAAGAGTAAAACTGTAAATATTACCAACAAATGTACAATTTGATGGACTAGAAAAAAATCCATGTAATGAATCTAAATGAAAAGCAGTGTCTAATGGTAAGCTCATAATAATGATAAATTTATCATAAAATAGTTTAACAATAAGTAAATATTTTTAATGTTCAGAATAAACAATACTATTTTATTTCTTGTTATTATATATGAACAAAATCAGAATAAAACGCAATGTGTTTCAAGTGACATTGAGTTTTACATAATAGAAATTTAATGAATTTTACAGTTTAGTAATTATGAAAGTGGTGTAAGTCCATTTATGGCCCAGAAAGAATATATTAGTTTGGATAAATTCACATAGAAGTCTTTATGCAATCAACTTACATATTTCTAAAGTCATAGAAACATTGTCAAACTTAGTACACTTTGTTTATATTTTTGAATCAACTAAAATGCAAATGTTTAAATATCTCGAAAGAAGAAAAAATGGACTTACACCACTTTCAAAATAAACGGTCCATATGTATTTTTATTATTACATATGAATAAATGCAGTAAGAAAGTATATATTTATTACTTTTGGGAGTCTCCAGAACGAATTAATCAAATTCCCATAGAAACGTATGGTAAATCGATAATCGGATAACGAACAAAATCTTGGAACGGATTATGTTCGTTAATCGATTATCCACTGTATATAGAAATATTCCTCCAAACATTTTTTTTTGTATTTTTTTGACGTTTTAATTAAGGTCTCGACTTCAAAAAACTAAAAATCTTGAATGGTCATTTTTTTCACCGATGGACATAGTTTCCCTCGGTTATGTACGACAACCAGGAAAGTAATTACTGAAGTAAAATAAATTTTCTAAATAAGAGAAAGGTATCAATGATTATCACAAAAAAGAACCCTATCCGAATATTCTCACGTACTCCTTCTATGACGTCATGAAGTCTAGATTTAGGTCCGTACGTAACGATAACCCCGAACTGTTTCCAAGGTTGAAAATGAAGAGGTGGGCGTCAATAATAACAGAGAAACCTTTTTGACGTCCCGGTATTTTACGTGTATAATGTAAACAAAACCTTCCCAAAAATATTGATATATTAAAATAACGTATGTAAAATATAAATCTAAATTAGAATAAATATGTTTCGTATACTGAGGAAAAGGTAACTTAGATAACGCTTATATATTGTATATAAAGCTATACACCTAAATAATCTAAGCTAATCGTAATACCAGAAAAAATAACTTATAAAATCAATAAATAAATTATTTTCTAAACTAATTTATTATCTATTATATTCATAAACACAGGTTGATTATAGGCTAATTATTACTAATTAAAAGTAATTCAATGGGAAATAATAATCAAACGAACCCGTTAGATTCAATCCCTACTTTCTCATAAAAAGCATTCAGTCAAGCTTGATGTGGGAATTTCTAATATTTATATAATTTAAGTTCGTTTTTATGTGCTAAATTTATTTAATTTCAACGTTGTCGGCAATTTTAAATGAACAATATGACACTTAATATTGATAACTCTGCTGCTTGCCCTTACATTATTATTATTCAACGTATTTTCGATTTCTATTTTAAAGCTTACCAAATAGCAATCAAGTATTTCAAAGCAATTTATTACAGTTGTAAATAATTGTATACTCGATTGCTGTGTGATTAGCCAATAAATATAAATTACAACGGTCTTCGTTTATGCAAGAATTACGTTAAATAATATGACATTTAATTGTTCTCTTAGGGTGCGACAATGTAGACGCGAATTTAGAGCGAGCGACAGGTTGCGAGCGATTTAGTTTCGCAAAGGAAAACCATGCACAAACGAGAAGCGAGAAATAACGCTGGCTAGAGCGAATTCCTGATTCTCGCATATATCTGACAGGTTTTGATATTTATCGCGTCTCGTTTCTTCTCGCCACATATTCTCGCTTGCTCGCGTCTGCATAGTCGCACCCTTATTGTCAAAGCTCTTAGAAAATTCAATATAAATTGATTAATCACACTATAAAAAAGTAAATAAATTCGATTAAGTCTGAATGAAATATAAATATCTAACAAGATTATAAGCGTGCAGTTCAGTTTTTATTTTTGATTAAGCAAATATTAAATCTATATAATATCAATTATTTAATGAAAAGTTGAACTCTAGACTTACAGGTTAAGAGGTCGTCAGTCGGAAATAAGCTTTTTACCGAATAATGAAATTTTTTACTTGTCAAATTTAATATAATTGTTAAATCAAACAATAAATTAATGTTATACAAAAGGCATACTTTAAATAATTATCAAATTTTCAAAAATGCTTACTTTTTACATTAGCATATTATTTCTGTTGCATGAATTTCGCAATGTCTTGTAAGATTGCTGAAAATGCTTCGTTTTGACGGGTTTTCTCTTTTCCACATAAACTCGATACGAGTTGAGATGATGACGAGAAGTACTTCTCTGTACCTTGTTTCTCCATTTACAATTTCCCCGTAACCTCTCTATGTTCTGAGTGTGACATCCGGTATCCTCATCGGCAAAGTTTAATTTGTGATTCACTTGATAATGAAGATATCCTTTTTGTAATTCTTTGGTACTATAGCCTTTCCAACAATCCGAAAATATGGTTGCTCCTTCATGAACACGATTTTCCACTTTCTTCAATAACGTTTCTGCCGAACGATCTGACACTGGAACGAGGAAACATTCCTTTGTCTCTCAATATAGTCCACCAAACACCCATTGTTGATGTCAGTCACGATCAACATTGTACTTCCGTCTTGTATACATCGTTTCTTCTATTTCAACTATCTTGTCAACACTGTCTACCTTTCCGTCACAACGAGTCATTAAAGAATGGTCGCACACCTCCCTCCTGTAACTGTTCCAATTGATGGTTGTAGAGAAGTCAAGTACTACTTGCATTTTACAACATTCCAAAGAAAACAGTTCCAACTACCAAATGTATGTAAAACGCAAAGCATCAAGGAAGGATATACGTAACCCGAAAATCCAGTTATCTATCGTAATGCCCCTTTTCTGTCGACACGTCCTGACATGGCATCTCCATTTCGGAGCTTCTGTTTCACAAAAATACAAACTCATTGGATGGTCATTCTTGCAAATACGTTCAGAATGTAAAATTTTTTTTTTCTGAAACAAACTAATAGCTCTACGTTTGTCGTTCGGTAAGTCCTAAAAGATATATTCCATTTTCAGATCTTGGTAATGAACGTGATAATGAATCTCACAATGTAAAACAACGAGCAACTTGCACATCTACTTTGCATAATCGTACGAGCGAGTCATGATGTCACATCTACTTATTTGAATCAACGATTACAGAAAAAGCCTAAAGCAACGACTAATAACGTAGAAAAAATAATAGTTACATGCAATAAAATAATAAAAATAGCCACACTCCACGATTTATAAAGATTTAACAAAATTTCTCAAATTGTAATAATAAACCACTTGAATATGCTAATTATTTTGTAGAGTATACGGCAAATATGGCAAAAGGTGATATCTATAATCATCCTAATTATTATTTTTTTTTCATTTTTACAACCTTAACAGTAATTTTTTTTTTAATTTAAATTTACTAATCTATTTTTATTTTGATATTTTCAGTAAAAATCGCGACTTTATTCGCAATTTCCGACTGGCGTCCTTTTAACCCATAAGTACCATTTTACATTACAAATGTTTAAGTACAATATCCTTTTATCATTTTGTCCAGGGCTGTGGAGTCGGAGTCGGAGTCGTGGAGTTTTGATATTTTAGCCGGAGTCGGAGTCGTCAAAAAATCCGCCGACTTCGACTCTGTTTTACTTACCAACTTGTTATGTATATAAAATGGAAAAGTATTGGAATCGTGTCAAATTTGACCCTCCAATTTTTTTTTTTTTTTTTTT
>NW_019386246.1:73574-86761 GCF_000671375.1 Centruroides sculpturatus | reverse complement strand
GGAAGCATCGTTCTCTGGGTGCTCCTAGCAATCGACAGATTCGTCGGATCGTCCGCGAGAAGCCGCCGAAAGCCGTAATCAACGCCCCGGGGCC
Organism: Centruroides sculpturatus; assembly: GCF_000671375.1. Taxonomy (NCBI): domain Eukaryota; kingdom Metazoa; phylum Arthropoda; class Arachnida; order Scorpiones; family Buthidae; genus Centruroides; species Centruroides sculpturatus. Next base: position 86,667 of record NW_019386246.1, on the reverse strand, counting down.
CACCGAGTGTTTCACCGACAGCGTCCATCCACTAGTGACGAAAACCGACTTTTACGAACTTTATTTCGAACTTTATCCGTGCGCTTTGGAGTGCTACCTCGTCTAACAAGTAATTTGTAAGGAAAATTTCTATGTTTAATAAACGGTTACATGGTAAACCTGTCTCAGGCAGTCAGTCTGCGCCCACACGACAGAAAGAACCGCTCGGCTGTCGAAAAACACCTCACCCCTAATCGGCTGACCTCACAGTGGTGTCAGGGGTGGGATTGTTGTGCCCAACGTTACACTGGTGAGAAAAGGTAGTAATACCGTCCGCCAGGATCTCGAGGAAGCCGATACGAAATTGTGGGAGTGAGGAAGAAAGGTGCGTAAGAACATGGCCACTGAGACAGGCGCCCCATCTGCCCCATCGCAAACGCATAAGGTAGGCGGAGGTTCAATCGCGGCGTTAGGGGGAATGATTCCCACCTTCAATGGTGAAAGCGGGCGCGTCACCGACTTTTTCGATACATTGGATGAAGTAGCTGGGCTAGCGGGATGGACTAAGCGACAGACTTTAAGCATTGCAAAATGTAAATTGGCAGGCGTTGCCAGAGATTTCGCATGGAGAGACATGCACATGAAAAAAAGCGTCGGGGAATACGACGAGTTTAAGCTGTTAATGGTGGAGAGATTCGATCGCGTACTGTATTCGATGCGAGTGCAGAAATTCCACGCTTGCGTCCAGCGGCGCGAGGAAAATGTTCAGGAGTTTGTGGTCAGACTACAAACTCTAGCCAACGCCACGACGATCGAACACACGGGAACGACAGAACAGGAGCGCGCAATCATCAGACAATGTCAGCAACGGGAGCTGGATGAAAAGCTTCGCGTTCAATTTTTATATGGGCTGAACGAGAAGCATAAGCGGAACGTTATGGCACAAGACCCAGCTACGTTTTCAGAAGCGTTGAGAGTAGCGATAAGAGAGGAAACAATCGAACAGCTGACAGGAAGAATAGGAATTTTGTTGCGGGTGTAGAGGAAAAGCAGGAAAATAACGCAGCAAAAGGGGAGAACAAAAACATAAACCAGGAACCCACGCTTGACGCGAAAATTAATCAAATTACGCGGCAACTTGAAAAGTTGGGAAAACAAATCGAGAATCAGTCCTCAAAGGGACCGATAAGTAACCCACGAAAGCAGGGATGCACGCAATTTAGGCGAAACCCCCAATCCTCCACAAGAACCAATTTCGAAAGAGGAAAAGCGCAGAATTATGCGAGCGGGCAGCGTCAACCGCCGCCCACGAATTTTAATAGACCGCCGAGGGAGCGATCGGCTACACAAACTCCCGCGAGGTATTATAATCAAGCGCCCTTTTGGCAATACCGCAGACCGAATCCCTTACCCAATAGACAAATAGACAGGGAAGGACCCTTGCCTTTCGTCCAGCCATATCAGCTATGGCCGGAATTTAATCAGTGCGATCTGTCTGTGTCAAGGAGACAGACCCCGATAGCACCATTTTCGTATTTACAGTATATGGGTCGTGCACCTTCTTACCAGGCACAGTATAGGCCGTTAGAACGAAGAAATGACCAAAATTGGGATCAAATGCCTTGTTTTGCAGCATGTTACGGTCAAGACTGGCCAGAAGGGAGTTACGCGACTCAGCGAACACCGATCGGCGACCCCGACAGCAAATGCTTAGTTTTACCCAGTCCAGAGGGAAGCTTCAAGCAAGTAGATTATCAGAGAGAAGGAAATCGAGATAATTCGAAAGGGAATCGCGGCGATAGAGTTATTTCGGTTAAAATCAGAGAACAACCACGCGATTTAGAATATGTAAGAAACGAGGGATGCGATGCGATCCCGTTGGCAGGAATCGGTAGATCTAAGAGCGAGGATTCTCCGCGAGATTTACCGCCTTGCACCTTAATCTGCGAAATAGAAGACAAAAGAACGCGACTTACGATAGATACGGGCGCAGCCGTTACATTAGTATCTAGATCGATCTTCCAAGATTTAGGCAAATTGCCGAAAGCGCAAACGAGTGCTTTAGATTTAATAAGCGTAACCGGTCATGAGATAGAAACAATGGGGAAATATATCCTAAATTTTAAAATAGGTAATCTAAAGTTTTTGCATGAATGTTATGTGGTAGACCCTAAAATAACCGAACCAAATGAGGGAATTTTAGGAAGGGATATAATTGAGAAATATGATATAACCATTTCCGTTAAAAACGCGAAGTTAATATTCCCAACGGGAGATGAGATAACCTTCTGGGGATTAGCAAGTTTTCATCACAACCTTAGTAATCCGCATAGATTAGAAACACAGGATAATAGACAGAAGGAAAGGAATCAATGCGGTAGGTTCGAAGAAAATTCGCCCAGTTTAGACAAAGTTAGCGAAGAGCGGAACAAGTTTACTAAAAGTAACAAATATAAAAGAAAGAGGAAAGGAAACCGAGCGCAGATAAATAAACAGAGAAGTAGTTTAGAAACTCGAAACCACAGAGCAACAGTTAGAAAAAACAAAAGGAAAGATGACACTCGGAGTGATGTCACGTTGTTAAACGATTGCGTAGTTCCTCCGCGATCGGAAGTCATTGTGGAAGGAAACGTGAGAGGAGAAGTCGTTGACCAAGTAGGCGTAGTGGAACCTTACACTTTGGATAGAGAAGGAGCGTTTATCGCAGGTGTCTTAGTGAAAACACAACATCGCGGTAAAATACCGATTAGGATTATGAATGTGTCCACTCAACCTATAAAATTAAATAGGGGAAATAAGATAGGTACCTTTTTTAAGGCGGAAGAAGAAACAAAGGAAATGGGAGAACGAAACAATGCATTGCAATCCAATGAAAAAGAGCTGACTAGAGCGCAGGTAGCTAATCTATTCGATTTAAGTGAAGTGGGGAAGGACAAGTTGACTCCTTTGCTGGACTTGTTGTATAAATACAGACAGGTGTTTGCTAAGGACGATTTTGACTTGGGATATTGCAATTTGACCGAGCATAAGATAGATACAGGTGATAGTCCCCCACTCTATAGAGCTCCGTATCGCATTCCATATGCACAGCGAGAAATTATGGATAAATTAATAGAGAACATGATGGAAAGTGGGGTAGTTGAACCCTCAAGCTCCCCATGGTCAGCACCGGCATTATTGGTCAAGAAATCTGATTCAAGTTATCGATTTGTGGTGGACTATAGACAACTAAATAAAGTGACGAAGATAGACCCATACCCCTTACCGTTGATCCAGGAATCATTGAGCCTGTTAGGCAAGACTAAATATTATTCCGCGATGGACACATTGAGTGGTTATTGGCAATTGCCGCTGAGCCCGGATTCAAAAGAGAAAACTGGGTTCAGTACTCCTTCGGGGCATTATGAGTTCAATCGTCTCGCTATGGGTCTTTGTAATTCGGCTGCCACATTCCAACGTTGCGCACATTTAATATTAAGTGGATAAAAAAACAAAATATGCTTAGTATACATGGATGACATCCTTGTGTTTAGTCCCGACTTTGCCTCCCATCTAGAGAGGTTAGAACTAGTTTTCCATAGGTTAGAAGCAGCGGGCCTAAAACTTAAACCCAGGAAATGTCACTTTTTAAAGAGACAGATAAAATTTTTGGGACACGAGGTCTCGGAGGAGGGAATCCGACTTTTACTTATGTTAAATTCTATTCTGCTTTGATTTCGAAATTGCTTCAATTTTACGAAAGAATCGATGTGACATTACGATTTTCGTGTCTTTTGCCAGCTTTACCCAAATTGTTTAAATCGTCAAAGCCATTCTTATTCCACACACTAATTTTGTTTGAAAACAGTACGCAAGGCCAACAAAAACAATTTTTGCATTTCTATGCATCCGCAATGCCATTTTGTCTTCATAAATTTTATCGTGAAAATCTCGAACAGATATTTTTGTTGACGTATTTATATTTAATTTACGCANCCTCAAATTAGTAGTGGCTTGCCCCTGTACATCATACTTTTTCTTTAACAATAGAGACGTGCCGGTCATCTATTAACTGCTTTCCGGGAGTTTTTAATTGAAAAAACGTGACTTCCAGTTTGCATCGGAAGTTCCTATATAGTTAATTAGGGCCTCCATTCCCTAAGGTTTTCACATCTGGCCTCGGATTTCACCTAACTCTCCGTTCTCGAGATTAAGACAATGGACACAGGACAGTGGAAATTTAGAGGTCTGCAATTTTTTCCAATTGCCCCCCTGAGGTCACGGATCAACGCGAACTAACTGATTGCAACGCCGATGGAAAAAATCCAGCTTTGACTCTGACTCTCGTAGACATGAGAAAATTTGGAAATAAATGTAGCATTCCTTCGAAAGCAAAATTGTCGCCTTGTAAAGTAATAAAGACATAAAGAAAAGTTCTTAGCCGTCAGAAAAGAAAACGACAGTTTTTCTATTTCGACAGTTGCGTGCGAAATAGAACGGAAGTGTCAAACTGATTAACCCATTGAATTAAGAATTTAGCGGAGAGATCCTTTAAAAAGCCAGAAATTCAAGGAGAAAAATTGGTCGCTTCTCCCCGGCTCATTGTGTTTATACTTTGTGTCGGTGTCCCCCTTGTCTCCGACTTCATTTTCGTTCCGCTGTATTATAAAGGTTTTTCGGTATTTTTATAATTAACTTTATCCAGTTTGATGTTGCATTAATAATACCATCGATTATATGACAATGTAATATATACAATAGGAAATAAAGCCCTGGCAACGGGAATACCGCGAAATTTATAAACGGATAATCGAATACTTATCGATAAAATTGTTTATATCCGAAACACAACGCAGATATTGTTATATCGATTTATTCAAAATTAGAGCGCTGTGGCATGGCAATTATTACACCAACGTTAATTAATCAGTAGGAACGGCGATTTTTATTGGGTGCGGTGTTTTAAATTAGGTTATCGCAATGTTTAAAAGGAGGACGAATCGACCTACGATTTGTATATTTAAAAACGCGTTACAAATTGTAACGTGTTATTAAAATGTCTATTTTTGATCGGCGTTTTATCCACGCAAATAAATTAATAACGTTCCAACGGAAAAAATCGATTTGTTACTCATAAGAGCTATACGGACTATTCTTACTAATCAGTTCTCTTCATCTTTCTTCACCCGTCAACTTAATGACAAATGCAAAATCTGTCTTTCCTACTCCCAAGGTTACAAAGCGATTAGAAAATGGTGCCAGCTTGCGAAAGTATATTTTCCAACCAAATATTCTATTATGTTTAATGTATTTGATGCCATTAACTAAATCTTTGGATGTCTTTTGGATACGCAATGACCCTGTATATACTGGATTTGGTCTTGGCTAGAAAGTTGGCCTTTTTGTTGATATCAAAGTTCCTGCGGGTTTTTCTATCAATGGATATACGGAGATTTAAGGATAAAGAAGACATTCTATAATTTACAATGAAATTTTATTACGCAAATAAACGAATTCAAGATACTAAACAGGATAGTTTAATAATATATAATCATTTAATTTTCACTGATAGTCAATCAATTCTATAATTTAAAGAAGTGTCAGAGACATTTCTAAAAGCGTGGTACAATTTATTCCTTGTTTTTATTGAAAGTTTTGTCAGCGTAATTTTTAAATTTCCTTATTGATTTATGGTGTTTATTACGTTCTGTCGTACACGTAATATTTACAGTACGGTATGCAGCTATACGGTATACGTTAATGCATTCAAAACGACTGTTTTAGCATTTGATATCCAAATATGATAGTTTATTAAAAACATGAACTTTATTTTGAATATCATAAGTTTAAAGCACTTTATAAGAATTAATATGCCTTTTTATCCTTTTTTTATAACTCTATTTAAAATTTATTTGTATTACAAGTACAATCTATATATTAACAGGACTTATTAGACTGGAATTATGGATGCAGATATTTAGTCTTACAGTTCAAAAATAATGTTCTTTATTTAGTTCACAGGTGAACTATATATACTTAAATTTCTCTTGCTAGGAAAGCTATGTTCTGAAGAACTCTTTGCCAATATCTTTGGATCAACCCAGCCACTCGCTACTATTTCGAGCTTCAAGTGATTTGTACGCTTTTGTGTGGTTGGGTTAAAAATTGACAAGATGTTAAATTGGGTTAAAAAGACAAGATGTCAGTTACCCTATTCTATCATCAGCAATGAACTATGATCCTCTAAAACGAATTCGTCATCTTCGTACAGATTAACTCCAATATAGATTACAATTTTACTTCTGTACCTGTCGGTGTCTTGACTAATAGGAGTTGTTAAATAACCTAGTAAAAAACACTCGGCAACGAGTTGTGTTACTTTCCAGGTTGTTATGAGATCGTTAAAAAAATAAATGTTATATTATTAAACATAAATAAATTTTTGTGTGGCGCCATTATTTATAAGATTTTATTATAAAAAAGTTTATGATATTTTTATTTATTATAAAATGGCAAAAAGCTTAATTTTGAAAGTAGAGATGAATTTTATTAAAAAATTGTAAATGTTAATAACGAGTAAAATCTTCATTAAATTTGACTCTACTCGAGATACGATCCACGACTCCATCGAAATTTAACTACAAAAATTTAATAGAATCGATCCCTCTAATATACAAACCTCCTTTTATACAAAATTTCAGAATTTTGGACAAAAGCCATGAAAATTAATTAAGTTTCAAATTGGGTGAACAAAATCGTTCCCACTCTATAAACATATACAGAAAAAAAACCTCGAAATTCTTTTTGCATTTCTCGACATTTCAAGGACTTGTGAGTCCAAAAATGTAAAAATGTTCCCATAGTTTCCCTCTGTTGTATATAACAGAGCCGGGAAAGTAAAATGCATGTTTTGCCATGATAAACGTTCAGTCTCAAGACACCTCAACGAACAGCACAGCACAAATATGGAGCAGGAGGCTGAGTGATGACGATTTAGTCACGTGAGATTATGTTCATGCAAGTTCTCTATAAACTAGAATTTGAGTCTGGTATAAATTATAGCAAGGAAATAGAACAAAACTAAGTATAAAATGTTAATAACGAAAAAAAAATCAGCTTCTAAACTGAAAACTAAAATTTAAGTTCAGTACAGTACAAGATCAAAGGCAATCACTCGCATTTTGACAGTTTTGGAGAAATATGTAACATCTCCTGCCAGTATATTGGTGATTTCAGTGATTAAATCGTAACTCGATGACGTTTTCGAAAATTCAAGTTTTGACCAAGTTTTTCATAGTCATAATCCACTGTGCGTTGCCCGAAAAAATTCGTAAAACGAAATGTGCTGTACTACGTTTTCTTGTCTTTGTTGACAAGTACTTTTACAATTATCCTCAGTAAAATTTATCCCGATAAAGTGAAATCTCGGTTAATCGTGACTCTACTGTAGTCCGGTAGAGAAGCGCCTAAGAGGCTTTTGAGGCTTCCTGGATGGAAAACTTCATTGCAAAATTAACAATTTTAATTTAGCATACCGAAATTGATTAGACAAAAAAAAAACCCGCGTAAATCTAGATTTTGTTACTCTTCCGATCAATAGATAGTGCGCTTCTTCTAGATTACCTAAAGCGGTTGCCGGGTCTTTGTGCAACCTTGACGCAATTTTATTATCAAAAATCGCCCAAAAATTTGCAAAATCACTGATCGTATTTAGCTGCTCAGGGGAATAAAACTCGAAATAGAAGGAAAACGGTAAAATCTTTTTAACCGATATTTGAATCTGCATACATTTTACATTATTTTCCCCATCATCTGCTATTAAAGCTTTGAATCATTTCATTGGTTGGCACATCAGTCTTATATTTCTATTCTGTCTTAACAGTTGTTCTAATTTCAGAATGTCATTAGTTGCAATACGTTTCACAGTGGGTTCTTGCAATATTAATTTCTGAAAAGCACTGTTCCGCTACTTATTGGAAGAAAGAATCACCAAAGCGAAAGATGCAGTTTCCAGGAAAACAATTCTTCAGTATTTGTGATTGTTGTAAATCCCTATCCGAAACTTTGCACGATCGTGTATAAGAATGTTTTAAAACTGAAACTGAAAGATATGGCGAAAGCATGTATATTTAATTTATTAATTTAACTTTCCTACAAAGACATATCAAGGAAAAAGCAATCACATACATTAGGAAAAAGCAATCACATACATTAGGAAAAAGCAATCACATACATAACACTCATACCACAGAAGTTTATTATAACGCTTTTCTGTATGCTAACAATTCAGCATTTCGGACAGTAGTCCATCATCAGCAGAAGGTTACAAGAAAATATAGTGAAACTATAGTGAAAAATGAAGACATTATATTATCTTCATTTTTCACTATAGTTTTAATTGTTTCAAATAGTTGAAGCGGAGTTTTAGCGAAGCTTCTTCTATAAGACATACAGAATTGTGTTCGTTCTCAAAATCCTTTGGATAAATTTTGATTAAACTTTGCCATTTTTCACTAATTTGCGATGCAGAATCCAAAACTGCAATAAAAAATGAAGACCATGGCTTCGTTATCAAGATATAAGGTCGTTTCACGAGCGCCTGCGACAAAGCAATATCGCATAAATTGCGCGATGTTTTGCGATCGCTAACACGTCTTGTATGGGCTTATATAATCGAGTTCGTTCTCAAAATTGAATGAATCGATTTTGATAAAACTATGCCAATTTTCATTAATTGAGACGAGGAATCAAGAAATGTACAGTACATCAAACGTCCCAACATCAAACACTGAACGCATTTGCTTTTTGTGTTTGGTGTTGTGACTATTACTTTATACAGGCGCGAACGAACCTTTGATATTTCACAGAAATTCGTTAAACTGTGCCTAGTCAACAGTATTTAACAGAAAAAAGCATGCAGCTATACTTTCTTAGCCCATATTAGGCTAATGATCGGATGGCTGAGGCGCTAAAAAAACAAAAAGGGTTTAATCTTGGTCAATTTAGAAATTTTTGTGAATGGTTTGTTGAGCTACATCCTCCATCATCCAGTTGTCGTCATTGGACCCAGACTTGAACCTGGCCAAGTTCATAATGAACATTCGAAAATGCAACGTTGATGCACTAGATGGCCTTTTTCCACGCCATAGTTTATTATAAAATTATAAATAAAATAATAACTAATATATTTTCGTTAATATAATATGTCCCCCTGTGTTTCAAGTGCAAATTTCTACACTAGTATCACATGTAAAACGTCGGTTCGGTTCCTTTTTATTTTTTTACTTCTACGGGTAAAGCTCTGGTAAGGTCTCTTCAACCTCAGAGCTGCAATTGTTCCACTTACATGACAGAAATAAAATTAAACTTATTATTTATCCCCTGCAATTAGTTCAAGAGCAATTAAGTGATAATGTTTAATATTTACATTAATTTTGTTTTCTTCGGAGCATCTCGATAGTCGGCGCTTCCTAACTTGCTTACGTCATCGGCCTACATTAGTGAAACTGACAATCCTCAAATATGTTTATTGGTTAAAGAGCGCCCTCTGATGACGCGAATCAGAAATTGTCGTGTTAAAAGTGCCAGAAATTAATTGGTATTCCCTCTAAACAAAACGGTTTCATTCTACAATTGGAAATAAACTAATAATTTTAGAATTTTTGTAGTTTTTGAAGCTCAAATATAATTATTACAATATAACATTATTTAATTATGTGGTAATAAAACTAATACATAAAGAACGATTAATGTTTATTATTACTTTTGTTACGCATTAGGCTAACTAACATGTGTGTTAATAGGCATTTTTATATAATAAAAAAAGGGGGGAATCAAACCCGAAATTAATTATAATGATAGGCTCGAGATATTCGAATGTTGATAAAGTAGTCTACATTGTAATGATCTTCTATCGAATTCCAGTTTACAAATATTCGAATATTGTCCTTCTAATCGATTACATTTGTCTCAAATTCAGAAATTGTAACTATATTGCAGTAGTTTTTGAATTTATTATAATTTGTATATTTTATGCTACACTATTCTGGAATTTTAAATTTAAGATTTTAAGACCTCGCTCTCTTCGTTTAATCTAACGTCCCGAGACCTTTTAATCTGGCAGAATAAATTGCAGAATAAATTGGAACCAAATTGAAAATTAAGTTCTATTTAAATGATCAATTAAAAATTGAATGCTTGATTATTATTATTTTTTAATTATATATTCTGCTAGTTTAAATAAAAGTTGCAGACAGTCCAATAAATAATAAAGAAAATAAATACTTAACGGCAATTTTGATTTAGTATTAATTAAGTACTAATTGAGTGCTTTAAAAATTTATAATTTTTATACAGAATTTTAAACAATTGATATATTCTGCTAACTTATCCAGACAAAAAGAAATACACGTCTGGTTCCCGTATGGTATTTTAAAAATATTAATACTGTATCTACTTTTAATTCTTAAATTAAATTCTACTATTATTAAATATTATCAATGTTAATCGGTATTAATTAACATGTAAATAATTTTATTTCAATCAATTATATTTGAAAATTTTAGTTATTTATAGTAATTAATTTCAATTATGTATAAATGGTTTAACTATGAAAAAAGACTTTGCATTAAAAAATAATAAAATTTTCTTTTCTTTGGCTTCAGACTGATAATGTCTTCAGTGTATTCTAAATATGGAAATGTCTATTATTTTTCTTATTCTTTCTATTATTTAAATTTGTATTTTCATCAGCAATTATTTTAATAGATAGACAATAAAATAAAATGTAAAAATATTTTAACGAACAATTACTTATTGACATTGTCACAATGACGGGCTACAATTTTTANCTCGCGGTTATATGGATGGTTTCAATAGTAATAAGTCTTATAATTTGCGTAAATGATATTGATATTTTAAAGATATTTCATTATCTGTACATCATAACAAAAAAATGGCAATTTTCCATTATTTTTACTAGAAAAGCGTGAGTATATCAAAAGGAAAATGTATTTTATATACATACAAAGAAGTAAATACAAGTAAAACCTCCGATAATGGTCACCTCCAAACTACTACTTAAACTATATAAGCTGTTAAAATTCACAGATAAATTAGAAAATATTTACGTAAATTATGTACTCTTCTTCTCAGTTAAATCAATTAAACAACTTTATAAAAACTGATGCAAATTTTTGATTTAAAAATATTTAAAAACTAAACCAAGTAATTTTTATGTATTTTTGTTTTATTATTTCACATTAAATAATATTGTTAATAGCATAAACCATTATTTTTCCATTTTGTTTAAGGAAAAAAATATCAAGCCTTCCGGGTATCAGAAAAAAGTGAATTTGTGCCAAGTCTGAAGGAGAAATGCAAAATCAATAAATGCAGCGATGAATTTAAATTGGGGGAACTTCCACGTTAAGCAATTGCATTGTTAATAAATATAATTATGATTCCGACAAATATTAAATATAGTAAGTAATTACATTCAAATCGAATATATAATTTTTTTAAAAATAATAGTTCATTCTGTTAACTTTTGGGGTCGCCCCTGCTCGCTTCGATCTTTTTTATTCTCCGTCCTGTAAACACTAAGATGGCTTGTTTCCATAATCATCATTAGTCCGGCCAAGTCCACAATGAGAACAACCGGATGGTGAGGGATGGGACTTGACTTATCCGAGACAAACCGTCCATTAAAAATTCATGGGAGTTGCTTACCTTGATTCGATTTCGGGTCCCCAGAGCGGTGAGTTGGTGCCTTTAAATGCATCGGCGATTCGACCATCGGCAACAACACAAATTAATGAATAGTTTACATAAGCTAATCTAACCTAATCATTAATTTTCAGATAAACGCATAAATTTACACATAAACTAAACTAAACAAACAATTGCTTAGGATCTGAGTCTTTTAATTTATTATTATTTGGAGAAAGATTAGAACCTTTGGCAAATTACGGCTTAATTTAAACTTAAAATTTTCCCCGTTAATTTTGTCTTCACATGAGAATGTGTCCGTGAATATTTTAAAATTTATTTTGTTTTTATCTGTTAGCATTTAGAAATATATATAAGAATATAACATTCTAAACGACTTTTTAAAACTTATTTATATTAAAAAGTTGAGTATAAAATACTATTTTGTAAAATTTAATTTCAAACAGAAAATACTGTATCGAAATTTTTATGAAATACAGTGGTGTCTCGAATAACGGACGCTGCGAACAACGGACTTTCTGTTTGGCCGTTACGTGACTCGAGCAACGGACTGGCTTCATACAACGGACTTTCCGTTCGGCAGTTACGTGAGGCAAACAACGGTCTTTCTGCGAACAAGTGCGAATGATTTTTCCACTCTTTTGCCGTTGCCAATGAAAATCTGCTATTTTTATAATATATTAGTATTATTAAAATATATTATTAGTATATCTGAAGTACAGAGCTCCCGTTGAGATTCGGCTTGCACCTTTGTTTATTACATACATCACCTCAGTGCAAGGTATTTACATTTATTCAAGTGTTGTGCAAATCATAGCTTCTAAAAAAACAGAAAAGTGATTTCAATTGAAACAATGCAAGACATCATCAGAAGGAGTGAAGGTTGACAAAAACTTCCTTGTCAAATGGGGAGAGATTCAGGAGTTTACCAACACTCATTATCCAAACAGAGCGCTGAGGCCAACAGGATCAATGATCTCTACAATGATACCCTTGCCCATCATTTCCGACAGGTGTTGAAGAAGAGAGAGAAACAGACCACATTGGACATGTTTTTCAAGAAGCCAGCTGCCAAAAAACAAAGGATGGAACAAGAGGAGTGACCCCGCAAGCTCTGGTAACCTCTCCTGTATCTGACTCCGATTAAAAACAATAAAAAGAGACCTTCTGCATGTGTAAAAGTCTGTATCTGTATGAATGTGTAAAGAAAGTGTTCCTCCACTCCTCCTCATGACATGTGACTACCTGGCATAATTGGTGACTGCTCCAGTTTCATTTTTTTTTTATAGTACAGTACAATTATTTTATGCCGCGGAACGAATTATATGTTTTCACATGTATTTCTATGGGAAAATGCGTTTCGTATAACAGACTTTTCACTTAACGGACGTGCACCTGGAACCGA
>NW_019386246.1:34290-73411 GCF_000671375.1 Centruroides sculpturatus | reverse complement strand
ACACTACAGAAGGCCACTATATTGAATACATGCCACATTGTTAGGAAATTGCTGAATTCACACACACTGACACACTTATTTAATTTTAGTTTTGTTTTGGTTGCTATGCCTTGACTCTGGTCCGGCATAGTACACAGCCACCGGTGGGAACCGAGTAAAACTCACTAAACTCAACATAATAATAATACAGTGGTGCCTCGTATAACATACGCCTCGAATAACGAACGCTGTGAACAACGGACTTTCTGTTTGGCGTTACGTGACTCGAGCAACGGACTGGCTTCATACAATGGACTTTCCGTTCGGCAGTTACGTGAGGCGAACAATGGTCTTTCTGCGAACAAGTGCGAATGATGTTTCCACTCTTTTGCCGTTGCCAATGAAAATCTGCTATTTTTATAATATATTAGTATTATTAAAATATATTATTAGTATATCTGAAGTACAGAGTTCCCGTTGGGATTCGGCTCGCTCCCTTGTTTATTACGTACATCACCTCAGTGCAGGGTATTTACATTTATTCAAGTGTTGTGAAAATCATGGCTTCTAAAAAAACAGAAGGGTGATTTGAATTAAAACAAAGCGAGACATCATCAGAAGGAGTGAAACTTGACAAAAAGTTCCTTGTCAAAGGGGAGACGTTCAGGAGTTTACCAACACTCATTATCCAAACAGAGCTGAGGCCAACGGGATCAATAATCTCTACAATGACATCCTTGCCCGTCATTTCCGACAGGCGTTGAAGAAGAGAGAGAAACAGACCACCTTGGAAATATTTTTCAAGAAGCCAGTTGCCAAAAAACAAAGGATGGAACAACAGGAGTTGACCCTGCAAGCTCCGGAGCCTCTCCTGAATCTGACTCCGATTAAAAACAATAAAAAGAGGTTTTCTGCAATGTGTAAAAAGTCTGTATCTGTATGAATGTGTAAAGAAAGTGTTCCTCCACCTCCTCCTCACAACAACTGACTACCCGGCATAATTGATGACTGCTCCATTTTCATTTTTTTATAGTACAGTACGGTTATTTTATGCCGCGGAACGAATTATATGTTTTAACATGTATTTCTATGGGAAAATGCGTTTCGTATATTCGTACATTTCACTTAACGGACATGCACCTAAAACGGATTAAGTACGTTATACGAGGCACCACTGTACTAGCTTATCCGTCGCGCATTGCTGCGATCTCAGAAGAATCGAAATACAACTATACAAGCAAACTCGTTATGATAAAATTAAATTTACATTTTATTATTTTTATTGAAAATTATTATTATTATATTATTATTATTAATTTTCATCGGGAAAACATTTCAAAGTGTCTTTTCAATTCTATTTATTTATTGGAGTGCTTGTGGATACACGATATTTTTTGTTTTTCCGTCTGGTGCGTACACGAATAAATCGGAAGGTTTTTCGACGCGTGAGCCGGCCACATACAGTTGTCCATGCGAGAAGCACGGATTCTCCAAATTTAGCCCACACACTCGCAGCGATTGTCAGAAGTGCGATATTCCCCATTTTTATATATATATTTTTTAATCCTTTATAATTTTAATTATTTAATTGCTCCTTCCTCTCTTCCTTGGCATGTTGTGAAATTTCTGATAGTTGGATAATAAACCGTTTTATTGTAATTTGTCTTTTTAAATTATTTTGAGTCGATATTAAAATTTGGAAAAGGGGGATACCTAGATCGGTAAAATACGCGAATTTCTTCCTACAACTTCGGTTGTTGTTTGGGGTACAGTTAAGGTTTTAACGAAGTTCAAGCGAAAACATAATTAGCAAAAAAATTGAAATAAAGTGATTAAACAAAAATTATTACAAATGTCGTAAATAACAGTTCACAAATGCATATATAGAGATATTTTTTGCAGGGGGGGGGAATGGTCTTCACAATTTAAAATCGATCGAACACACAGTGATATGCTCATATAAACGCGCGCCATCTATCATAGGATAAATGTACTATGCCAGAAACCTTCGCTGGAGTAAATTAAACAACTTCCCAAAGTTTCATGGCAATCGGATAAACGGTGTGGTAATGCATGAAGGACATACAGACAGACAAACAGACATTCATTCTTATATATATATAGAATTTATTAAATGAAATTAATAAGAATAGACTAATATTCTAATAAATTTCTTATTAACAATAACTTCAGAACCGGATTTTATAAAATAGATTTAATTAAAAATGCACGAAACCATAAAATATAGGCCTAAGAGGACAGTATAAAAAGTACGTACTTTTAACCGTGCTAGAATTAATTCTTTTAAAGATCATTTTCCTAACTACGTATAGATTCTGCCGCTACGAAGAACTCAGTTGCATCGGAAATTAACAGGCGATATACAACGGGTCTCTAAGCGAGAATATTTCAACACGAATCGATTTTCGTCTGTACAAATGTCGAAAAACTGCTTGCATAGATGCTTCGTCATTCGCGCAAACAAATCAGATTGGATTTGAGACAGGTGTGATTTCTTGCGTCCGAAACTGTGACTCTATTATTGCAGGTTTTTTTGCAAAAATTGTTTCGCCTATTGTTTGCTTGCCGAGTCACTTCCTATTGACGAGATAATGTTTCGTCTATAAATGGCACTGCTGTCAACGGCTAGACACCTTAGAGGTATGGAGTACAGTACATGTCAGCAGTTGCAATTTGGCATAGAGTATTTGGTGCCCAAAACATGCGCACATAAAAAACCAGACTTGTAGGTAGTCAGGGGACTGAGAACCTGATCAAAATAAAACACGAAATGGAAACACTGTTTCTACGAACAGGCGCGAGTGCGAGATGTTTGTGTACATTGCTCGTTGGGAAGTTTGAAATGCGAACGTTGCGAAATCGAATTTTGACAAACACGTGACACACGTTAATCGTGTATTTTCTTGCTCTTGTCGTTTCGATTTTCTTGTGTGTTGCTGACACCTCATTCGGATCCCTTTGACCCTTTAATTTCACCGAAAATGCCTCGTGGGCGACCTCGTGGACGTGGTCGAGGCTGGCGAAATTTTAACGATCGCGCTGAAAAATCAGCGATACCAAAGAAGATTGAAGAATGAGTACGAGACCCACCGTGACCGTCGAAGTGATCCCGGTTACCGTAGCCAAGAACAGGCCTGTGACAACGCAACTCGTCGTAACCACGGCGGCAACGAAACCCGCCGTAATCTACGCCAGGAACCCGAGTATCGGATGCAGCTTTTCTTCATTGGAGAGTGCTAATTTTTCTGTAGAAAACGGTGCGCAGTCGAGCCCCCCTGCGATCTCCTAGACTAGTCTCGTCCCAAAAATGACTTTGCCGTTTTTCTTGCTTTTATATTTTATATTTTATATTCAATCTAGCAAAGTCTATTAAAAGTAATTTTTATTTAGCTTAACCGTCGGCGCCGTATTTTAAATTACGCCGATGATTTTCAATTTTCGTTTTTAAAAAATTCGTTCATTCTGGATGTTAGTTTTCACTGTTGTCCTTCAGTGAATTCGAATGTGGAAGAAATTTCAGATGTAGAGAACGTAAACGTAGGGGACGTAGCTCAGATGGTAGAGCGCTCGCTTCGCATGCGAGAGGTACCGAGATCGATGCTCGGCGTCTCCAGATTCATTTTTTAAGCATTTTAAATATGATTATCTTTTCTAAAATGGTCTGTCTGTTTTCATTACATCCAGTTTAAATAAACCATGTGATCGAATTCTCGAAATACTTTAAAGATTTTTGCTAAAGTTAGCAAATAATTCTGTCTGAAATTTAAACGAGAATTCACTCTGTCATACATGAAGCTGAAAAAATTTCGTTTCGCAACTTTAAAACTTTTTGCTTCCCCAAAATGTGTGTTCGGAATTCTTATCGTTTCGGAAGCAGGCTGCAAGTACGCCGTCAGTATAAAATCGATAGCAACGACACACGTCTCAGGGGAAAAAAAATTACTACTAAATGGAGGTACCAAGTGTCGATCTCGATAACTGTCGCATGCAAAGCGAACGCTCTATCATCTAACCTACGCCACCGACGTTCATAACACTTTTACGGTTCGTTTTCATTCTTTCATTATCTACTGTCGAGTAACGTTTTCACAGTTGCAATCGATTATCTTCGTGTTTTCGGCTGAGCGATGTGATCTCGGTATGAAACTTGGAAATTTTCGAATTGTGGTCGCGTTCCAGGAACGTGGGAAGATAAATGAAAGTGACTTTGAAATGACAACGTTTTCCAGAAAGTACGGATCCGTACTTGTTCGAAAAGTCAATGTCTACAGCTTTCTGATGTCTGCTTTCGATAGCAGTGGCTAAGCAACGCACCGGCAGATTTTTGCGCTACTTACCGTTTACAACTGCCGCGCGCCGACGTTTTCGTTTTTTACACGACACTAGCTAGTTTCTGCATGGATGTGTTTAGACTGTACAGGACGAGAAGAATCGAGCAAACGGGCATCTTTACAGATTGGCCGAAATCGTGAAAACATTGACTATTTGCGAAAAATTTTCCTGACAAATTGGTCGTTGCATTTCCTTAAATGATTATTATGCGGATAAAAAGAGTTTTAAAAAACGAACTAATATAAAACACTTAAATACTACCAAATTTAACGATGTAATGCCCTAATTTGCACTTTCCTAGCATGAAGCTCTAAACTGTAGCATATTGTAAGCCTACTTATGTGCAATTTCAATTATATAACCCTTTTTCTCTAGTATAAACACGGCAGCAAGTAAAAATATTGGGAAAATACATAAAAATCCAGGAAATTTTTGTATTTATAAACTTTTCACAAAATCAGAATTATTTAACGAATTTTAGATTCAACAATTAGTCCAGATTCATTGTAATCTACGTGTGCCTTTTTTGCTAAATGTCAGGCAAATGTATAATGAATTAAGTTTAAAATCGATTGCGAACTTTTTCTAAAAATATCTGAGTCAAAACCTCTATATTTAATTAAGATAATCAGCATTAATTCATCTTTTAAAAACAGAAAAATTTCCATTTAAAACGCACTCTTCCTAACAAAAAAGCAAACTAATAAAAAGTCAATTGTTACAATTTTTTTACGTCTTAGCGAAGACGAAAAGAAATTTTAAGGATTAATTTTTTTATTTTCTCCCCTTTATTTCCAGAATTTATCGCACGCGCTGTACAATAATGATAAAGAGTGATGTGGAACGCCAGAATAATGAGGAAAAGGCGTCGATCTGCTGCTCTAAGGAATATTAATTCGAATGTAATTGAAGAATTTTCATGAGCGAATTCAGATACATCGAGGTTCGTTCCTCGCCACAAAATTACGTACTTAATTCACATCTTCAGCATTATTTTTGTAATAAAACCTGATTTGTACTACGTTAACTGCACAACAATGCTTCCTGTTTAAAACGGGAAGTCTACTTTACGGGATTGAATTTATGATATAAGCTCTATAGCTCTATAGGTTTTCAAGGTTGCTAGCATTCTCCGAGGGTTAGTTGAATTCTCTGGCGTGTTTATAAACGACGGGTTCGTTTAGGAGACGACTGTAAAAATTATTTTTTATTATATTAAAAAATATAATAAAAATACACACATTGTATTCTAATAATAATTGATATTACTTTAAATTTCAGCAAAATAAAATAAATCAAAATTCAGAATTGTGTACGTTTTCTGATTTTTGAATGAAAAAAGAAACATCATATTATTGATTGTTCTTTTGGTTTTTTCCTTCATCATATTTGTAATTTAAATAAGGATATTGACGTTTAAAGTCGCAGGAGCGAACACATAAATTATTATAAATTATTTTCACAACCGGATACACAAAGTTCAATGTAAAATAAAATATCATAACCTCTGCTGAGGGATATGCTATACGCAACGAGATTTTTTCCATTAGTGTCCATGTGTATCGCTACAAAGGAGCTTCCGTAGTGATTGTGATGGAGACACAGGTAATTAAGGCATATAGATTATGATCAGAGGCTATAAGAATCCATGATATTCGTATATATCGATATTATAAAATTATAACCAATGCTTATTACCATTTCCAGGATATTTTTAAAAGCCAAGGATCGTAAACATCGTTTCGTCTACTAGGTTAAATTCGCACTAGAAGAATCGTATACGTTCACGCTTTGTTTTTTTTACACTTAAGCTTTTCTAGCGATAACAACTCGTTTGTTTTTTGATTTATCTTGAAAGTTAATACACCACCTGAGTTACCAATAAGAAAGTCTTTTCAGTATGGTCCATATTAGGCTTATTCAACTATCACCTTAAGTCAAGTTCAAAATACACACATACGCCAGTTAAATTTAAAACTTATATATATTGAAAATAAACGTATGTACAGTTACAAAGGTTCACAGAACAAACATTTACAAAACGTTAATCATAACAAAGTTCAACACCTGTATCCACTATCACAGGTCCGTCGAAAAGACACCTTGCAACGAACTAACTCTAAAGTCCTTACAGCCCAACGAGACGAGACAAGCTTCGGGACCAGCTTAGGCGAACTGAGACCAAACGTGAGTCCACTTTCTGAGTCCACAGTGAACTGAACTTCCCGCCACCACTCAATCCTTTTATAGGATTGAAGCAGAATTGGCTTCCACCAATCAGCGCTTAGTAGCGCTACAAGACGTCCGCCGATGGTGTGATGTCTCCCAACCAATCAGCGGTCGAGTCTTCAAAAGTGGTCCGTTGCCGTTTCTACGGCGATAACCGTCGTTTGTCGAACGAATGGAAAAACGCGGGAAAACCGTGTGCCAGACGATTTTTATCCTGACACCTTACTTATTCGGAGGGCTTATATTGTTCTATACCGTGTGACTTACGACAGGAACTTCGTAGCATTAATGGAGTGTTTATTAATAGTGGCTTTACTGTAAATTTTATTATTTAGATAACAAAGTTATAAACTTTTTGTTCTTGTAAACTGAGCTCCTCCATTTGCATTCATAAGCAAGATTTTCGCATGTATCTCTTTCATTTACATATTGTTTGGCTAGAATATACTGTACATTTCCATTAATTAAAATTACCGGTTTTTTCATCTCATCATCACGGAAGTTATTTTTTAATGCTAGATATCCGTGGCAATAATGAGAAAAGCTGGTGTTTATAGCATAATTCTCAGCAAAGAAGACTATGATATTTTACATTAGAGCCCCGACTAGACCCATATCTAAATGTATAAGCGAACACAAAAAGGCAGAGCAGAAAGGTTAGGATATGCTATAAAAGGATATAAAAGCAGAAACCTTCAGTAACTATTAATCTTGCAAGAGTAACACCGGGTTGGAACAATATAATAGTAATACATAACTTACATCTTTCAACCGAATCACTATTTATATCAGAAATGTAACAGGGCATCAGCCAAATTGCAGATATTTGAAACTATTTATGTTAATTCTTTTTCTCTATAATTTTTAAATTAATATAATAATTAACTTATATAACTACCTCTGTTTTAATTTAAAATTTGAAAAAAAATGTTATATGTACAGTACAGTACAGTACAGTACAGTAGGGGAAACCGGGGTTAGTTGTGATAGTTTTTACTTAAAATTTTTTATGATAATTTGACCTAATATAGAAATCTGTAAATCCGCTGACAGGTTAAGCATTCACTTTGCTATATATTCCATATTTTTGTACTTTTCTTTGAATTTATTAATATTCTGAAATATTTAGTTTTCAGAAGAGTGCGACTTTGTAACAATGTACCCTTTAGTGGGGTAAGTTGTTACATTTACTTTTTTCAGACAAATAAAACAGATTAATTGAAAATGTGAAAATAAACATGATGTAAAGTTTAAAAATTATTTATTTTAAAAAATTTTACAATGAAACTCAGTTATATTAAGAGAAAAAGTTATTGCACCAATATAGAATATATTTCTTAAAACAAAATGTGCTCTTACAAAGCATAATGATTTTATTAATCAGAGTCCATTGATATATCAGAAACACAGTGAATACAAACATTGTTGTTACAATATAACAACATGCCCCAATCGTTTTGTAACAACTTGCTTCGATCCCGCCATTTTGATTAGATGGCGAAATACTCTTGATCGTTTCAAGATATTTATGCAATTACAACAAAATATTACACTATTCTATACTGTAAATAAAGATGTTAAACATTGAAAACTTACCACGCGATCCTGTATTTAAAAGTAGATAGCAATCATAATACAAAAAAAGTTAGATTTAGCTTGAAAAATGATACAAATGAAGATATCACAACTCTAACAGCTCCCTCTACTTCCAAATTTCACATAGTGTTAGAATTAACATGGTATTTGACACTTACAAGTTATGCCTCTTGCTGTTGCTCAGAAAACTTCGTGTAACAACTAATCCCTGTCTCCCCTACTTGTAATTAAAATTTCGTTGTTCTTTCTAAACATTCTAAAGTATCTTGAATGTAACAAGCGAAAGCGCTTAATTAAATATTTTACTTTAAATTTTGTGTATCGTCAATAATATGAAAATCATTTTAAAAACATATTTCCAATTTATTCCTTTTTTTCAGAATAAACAAAGGCCAGTGAATTGAATCTAATTACAGAAAAAAGCTGATAATCAAAAATAAAAAAAGAAAAAAGAAAAATGGTTGAAACTTCTGATATAAACTATTTAAACACAGATTTAGCCATAATCGCGAAAAATAAACCTGCGAAATAGTTTCTCTGGGCTTGATCTATTTTATTATGATCTATTTTATTATAAAATATGTGTTTAGTCATTGCATGCTTCATTTCTGTTCTTTTAAAACTAAAAAAATTTCAAGTATTCTGTTATTTCATTCTCCAAAGAATCAAGAAAATACTTTAAAAATTAAATAATGTTTTTAGTGTAAGTTTCCTCATTTACACGAGACAAAAGAGTTCGAAGTTGAAATTGCTATTTGTGGATTTGATAATATGAATAACGAGAAGTTATTAGAAGATAGTGAACAGCACTTTTTACCTGCACAATATATAATTGGAAATGACTATATAAATTTGCAAGGACTAAAAATGAATTATTAAAATAATTGAATTACGATAATCTATAGGCCTATATATAATCGAGACGAGTTGATAATAATAATAACAATCAGCGTAGAACCCAAACGGTTAGGAGTTGAAGTTTGAAATTTTGTACACAGTTAGGGTATGTCACGAGAACGCACACTAAAAAAGGGATTTTTCGAAATTCTTTCCGAGAGGGTGAGGGACAAGATTAAGGCTGTGACAATGGAAGTATTAAGTAACAATGGAAGTTTTAACAATGGAAGTGTTAACAGAAAGCGACGTGCAAGATTTACAAGCGCAGATGCGGTTTATTTTCGTTTTTGCGGAAAATCGAACATTTTAAACCCATCTGTAATTAGTCTGTAAACAGAGGGACCTAATTCTTGCATTCTGTGAAAACGGATAAGATTGACAATAACGTAATAATCTTAATCTTCGCTATCGTTACTTTTTGCTCGAGCAATACCGGGTCTATCTGCTAGTATTTAATAAAATTTTTACAAAAATGATCCGGTCTGTTTAATCACAATCATACTTTAGTAAGTATTTGAACGTATTTTTCGTTCAATAATTCGGATTTTTAACGCGTCTTATGATCACGGGAAAAAGAAATAGAAAAATAAAATATTTAAATAGAAAGAAGAAACGTTTCAGAGTGTTTGATTGCTCCGAATGACTTTCTGTTCGCTTGCAGAGCACAAATAAATGAACAGAAAAAAAGACGACTTCGACCGGTAGCTCCACCTCTTTCCTCCTCCCATCATCACCGATTGGTGTTTCTCTTCCGATCTCGTCCCATGATCTTTCGTGGACGTCCTATTGGGGAGGCTTTACTGCACTTTGATTGAGACCAATCGTAGCTTAGCTCATTTCCAACCAACAGAGAAAGAAAATCCGATTGGTCAGAAGAATGATTTTTAATCAAACGCTTCTTTCCGTCTGTTTTACGGTCATTCCTTACAACGCTGATTCCTGAACAAAGGTGAATCTGGCAGAGATAAAAACTCACAAAAACATATGTAGTTTAATTAAACAAAACACAAACGTTTTATTTGACAGAATAATTTCAAAACAAAGCATTCTCTTCATTTTCTCCCTTTTTATCTTCGGTCGGAACCGTTCACACTTCTTCCTAAATTACTTATTTAGGCTAAGATTAGTAATTTATTTTCTCTATTCTTTTCTAAACGCTAAAATATAATTTCCAGAATTGCAAAACATTAGTAAATGAGAATGAATGTGTGAAAACGAAGAATACAAGAAAAGAAACACAAATATTTTAAATGCTTATTAAAAGCATTTTCAATTCGTTTCTTTTATAAAACTCATCCTTTCTCTCAAAATTAAGGTTGTTGCCATTACAGAAGTATAAAACAAATTTTAAAAAGCTAGGAACAAAGATTACTGTACAGCAGTGTTTTCTAACCTATTTGTTCATGTCGAAGCATTCAAAACACTTTGATGGAGAAATCAAAGGCTTACGTATATTATGAAATAATATACATTTGCGATAATACAATTTTAATGACTACGTAAACGTTTATTTGAGAACAATATTCCAACTTGAACAGTACTGTACAATACTTATACTATTTATCCAACACCTGTATATTACGATTTTAAATTAAAGGTTTTTCCTTATTGTTGGTATTTTAATAATTTTGTTGTCCGTTTTAACTGCCCTTTTCTTTTTTCATTAAAAAATAAACCAACCACGTTTACAATTTTGGTGGCTCCATCTTTTATCATATTTCATTCAAAAATTCGTTATATTTTTAACTGTTATAAAATGGCAGTAAGCTTAATTTTGAAGGTAGGGGTGAGTTTTATAAAAAATGTAAATGTTAATAACGACTAAAATCGTCATTAAGACCCTACTGAAGATACACATGGCCCCCAATTATCTCCCTAACCCCTCGACCTTTATCCGCTAAAATTTAATAGCATGAACCCCCCCAACAATCAAAACACCTTGGAAAATTTCACAAATTTTCGACAAAAAGCATAGGAATTATTTAGCTTCAAATAGGATGAACAAAATCATGCCCTTACAAGCACGCTAACATTCATACATACAGAAATTACTCCCTGAATTTTTTGAATTTCCCCACGTTTCGAGAAAAAGTGTGGCGATCCGGCAAAAATTATAAAAATCTAAAAGATGGTCATTTTTTAAAGAATCGCCATACTTTCCCTCTGTATAACAGCCGGAAGACTAAAAACGAAATTTGTTTTTTTCTATTCTGATTTGGCATTAAATTTTATTAAGCCTTTATTAAGTAAAAAGACGACTTGAAGTGTTTTAAAATACACCTGTGTTTATTATCACTTCATCTCCATTTATCACTCTGTCGTATAATTGTGATAACGCACCAAGCACTCACTAGGCTTCCACACCACTTGACGTTAGGATAGAACACACCGCACAGCAACTAGGGCTGTTTTGTTTAATGTCAGTGTTCTTATTAATGGAGATCCGAGGAGATCCGAGAGACGGTGCGTCGGAGTTAATTGGCGGCGGCTTTCGTTATTAGACCAGGTGACGAGGGTTGAATAGGAGAGGAATGGGTGGCGACTGCTGCGTTGGGCCGTCAGTTCCGATATTAAAACGGTAGCACACGGCCGGGAGGACAAAGGACGACGGGAAAGTGTCGCTTCCGCCGCCCATAACGTGCAAACTGAGAAGTTCTCAGATAGTAAAGGATAAACAACAACGTTAGTTGTCAAAATATGTATGATGAAATCGAAAAAAAATTTTGGTTATGTCCGGAATTAAGCTTGTTTTTACCTTCCCGGCTCTGTTATATATAACAGAGAGGAACTGTGGCGATCGGTAAAAAAATTGATCCCAGTATTTCTACATTTTTGCGCTTGGGACCTTAAAACGTCGAAAATACAAAATAACTGGGATTCTGTCTGTATGTATGAATGTTAGTGTGTGTAAAAGGCACGATTTTCTTCGCACATTCCTGTACCTTTTGTCGAAAATCTCTGAAATTTAGCTGGGAGGTTTGTGTATAAAGATATTAAAGTGTATAAAGCATTACCTAGCGTAAAAGGGACACAATCATTACAAATTGCTCTTTGGATCGTAAAAAATTCAGATAACATCAGAATAAATAAATACTTTGATATATTTATAATTTTATTTCTCAGAAAAAGATTATTTCAACTTTAAATAGTTCAAATAATCTCGTTTCTAATAATTATTATTTTAACAAAATAATCCTTTCTGAAATATTTCAATCCGATTAATGTTTTTACGTAACACGTAAAGTAAAAACATGACGGAATCGTAATACGTCATGCGTTATTAAAAATATATTCCAACAATACGTAACGAATTGTTAGAATGTATTGTTGGCTTTTTCTATTGTAAGTGGTTATTGTTAATCGTAAATTTGTTCGAAAGTTTCACGTTTCCTCTTCCTTTTTCTCAGACTTCCCGGAAATTTTCTGATTATGTATACTTCAGGAATGTGTAGGAGGCAGAAAAGGCTCTGTATGTTCCGTTTCTTGAAGACATGATCGAGCGAAAAGGCCGACGGGAGATGAAGAGGAATCTTTCTGTTCGGCTTTTTAAAACTCCTTCGAGAGAAGACAAGCAGACGCTGACGAAAGGCAAAGGCTCTCTGTCCTACATCTTTAAGGCCCGCTGGATGAAGACGAAAGACGAGGCGGACAGCATTCCCCGCTTCGTCTCGCTTATTTAAGGCTACCTTGGGTGAAGACAGTAGAAGCAGAGAGGCAGAGAGCATCTTCTGTCTTCATTAAATTATTAATGTTCATTATTCTGTTTATATAAAATTAGTGCCAGTAATTTATATTTATTATAAACTGCTGATAAGTAATTTACAATTGTTTTCTCTATGATTTATTAACCGTAATTGAAATATTTTTTAAAAGGTAAACATCAATATATTCTATTGTGTTAATTCGCGATTTCCCTACGAAGTCAGTATTGATCGCTTAGGGACTGATGAATGTCTGCGGGAATGGCTAAAACTTCCAAATATTAAAAAAATGTATTTAAAATTTTACACATTTTTTCTGCTCTTAAATAAACGTTGGAAGATGTCTTTTAAAAATTATATAAGAGGTTATGGCATATATATTAATATACATAGTACTGTACAGTACATAATATTGAAGGGATTGACGAAAAAAAACTTTTTTAAAGTCAATACATCAAAAAGATTAGGAATCCTTGCATTAATTGGTTATTAGTTAATACAAAGGTATTAACTTTATTATTAAATAACGTTTTGTTTATATTGGTTTGTCAGAAACTGGAACAAATTTTCCACTTTACTTTGCCGGCTTTTTGTGTACAGTACATAAAATGCAGAGGCGTAGCTAGGGTAAGGCAAGTAGAGCACGTGCCTTTTGCGCCTTTCAAAGGGAGGCGAGCAAAATCGCCAACTATTAAATTTAAAAATCAAAATAAACCAATTCATATCAAACAATCTCGAAACGCTCACGCTGTTTTTTTCTGCTGTTAAATAAACGTTGGAAGATGTCTTATAAGATGTCTTAAAATTATATAAGAGGTTACGGCATATATATTAATATACATAGTACTGTACAGCACATAATTATATTGAAGGGATCGACGAGAAAAGATTTTTTTTAAAGGAGTCAATACACCAAAAAGATTAGAAACCCTTGTATTAGTTGGTTATTAGTTATTATAAAGGTATTAATTGTATTATTAATTAACCTTTCATTTATATGGTTTTTCGGGAACTAAAACAAATTCTCCACTTTACTTTCCCGGCTTTTTGTGTATATAACACGCAGAGGCGTAGCTAGGGTAAGGCAAGTAGGGCACGTGCCCCGGGCGCCTTTGAAAGGGGGCACGCAAAATCGCAAACTATTAAATTTAAAAATCAAAATAAACCAATTCATATCAAACAATTTCGTCGGCGACTCACGCGCTTCGGGAATGAGCGAGAGGGTAAGAGTGGTGCGCGCAGGCGGTGCGCTAGCAGTCTAGCTCGTTGAAATTCGACACTTCTCACGCAGTTGTTTATTTTGTTTACGTGTGATTTGTGATTCCGAGACAAATACTCCCGAGCGAGCGAGCGTCATTGAAGCTACTTGATTTGTTATCTAATTGTGAGTGTGTGGCTTGTTGATGTTGTTTTTTTTTCTCTTTTTCTCTTTCTTCCACCATTTTCCCTTCATAAATTTTACTTTCGGCCTTTGTTCTGTTGACCTAACCGTAATTCGTTGACTTAATGGTCGATGGGTCACTATAACATAGGGGGTGATACCTGATTGGTCAAAGGGGACTGGCGCGAGAGGAAAGGAGAAAAATCATCATTCGAGGAGACGAGCTGGGAAGAAGTCAGAGATATCAAGGAATACGGAAAGTAGACCAATTAGCGTAGCGAGAGGGGCAAGCGGGCCTATTATGTCCCGGGCGCCAAATGGTCTCCAAAAGAAACAAAATTTGTTTGTGGAGGCGGAGGGAGAGGGGGCGCCAATATAGTGTCGTGCCCCGGCCACCAGTTATGTTCGCTACGCCATTGACAACACGGTAAAGTATTGGAATCGTAACAGTTTTGACCCTCCGATATTTTTGCCAATTTCAACCAATATTTCGTCTAACTTTTTGTCGATGAGCGGAACATATACTTCTCTCAGCAAAAAAAAATTTTTGCTTAGCAGATTCTGAGAAAACAATTTTTCTGAGCATATATATATATAAAATTTTATTTTTTTCTATAAAAATTAAAATAATTAATTATAAAGTAGAGATTAAAATTCATTTTAAAACGTATTTTATACAAAATATTATCTCTTGTCAATGATTTAATGTATTTAATCGAAATATACGTAGCAATAATCATGTTGTAGACAGAGTGAGAAATAAGTAAACAACAATTTAAATCAGTGTGTATGCTCTCCTGCGCGGCAACAATTTGAGCAGTGCGCGGCCGCGCAGCTTAGAGGAGACATTGATTTCAATCCAAAAAAGCCAACAGCAATTCCTGCAATGAGTTGCGTAATTTTCCGGTGTGTTATTTTAAAAATAACATTTAATTTGTGTCTGGTGCCATTTTTTATGTCATTTTGTTAGAAAAAACGCTTTTATATTATTAACTATTATAACAATTCAGGTATTGATATGAAGTTATGATAATGAAATTCATTAATTACGACAAAGGCGTGTTTCCAACAAACTCATACATAAACGCTGTTCTGTATATTCAGACAGATGCAAATAGAAAGTTTCAGAAAATTCGAAATTTTCAAATTTTGAGTTCTGTCGATCAAGAAAATAGTTGTTTGTTATAGAATTACAAACAACGTTATTCAGCTGACCAATCAGGGCGTTGTGCCATCTGAATAGGTTGGGGAAAAAGAAATCCATTATTTTTACGTTCATTTCAAGTCTTTATTTAACATGGTTTCGGTTGTTCGACTTGGATCAAATATGCACCGTTTTGTTTTATAATTTGTTGCCATTTTAAAGGTAACTTCATAATTCCTCTCTCTTAGAAGCCCTGCTCCCTATTGGCGAAAAACTTGACTAAGTGATTTTCGCAATCCTCTCTTGATGCCAATTTCTTATCACCGAGGAAATTTTGTAATGATAAAAAAAGATGGTAATCGCTTGGTGCCAGGTCTGGACTATAAGGTGGATGCATCAAAACTTCCCAACCAAGCTCCTGGAATTTCTGGCGAGTCACTATAGATGTGTGTGGCCTGGCGTTGTTGTGATGAAGTACAACACCTCTCCTGTTAGCCAATTCTGGCTGCTTCTGATCAATCGCTAGCTTCAAACGGTCCAATTGTTGACAGTAGAGGTCCGAATTTAGTGTTTGGCCATATGGAAGCAGCTCATAGTAGATGATTCCTTTCCAGTCCCGCCAAATGCACAGCAAAACCTTCCTGGCTGTTAGTCCTGGTTTAGCCACCGTTTGAGCCGCTTCACCACACTGACCACGATCGTTATCGCACAATATTGCCATATGTAACCCATTTCTCATCCCCAGTCACCATCCGTTTAAGAAATGGGTCGATTTCGTTCCGTTTGGCCAAGGCTTCGCAGATGGAAATTCGATCCATAATGTTTTCTTCCGTCAATTCATGTGGCACCCAAACATCAAGCTTCTTTTTGAATCCAGCTTTATTCAGATGGTTTAGAACTGTTTTATGGTCAATCTTTAGCTCCTGGGCAATGCTACGAGTGCTAACGTGCCAGTCTACTTCTATCATTTCCATGATTTTATTGACATTTTCGACAACGGGCCTACCTGTGCGAGGTGCATCTTTAACATCGAAATTACCAGAACGGAACTGACGAAACCAAAATTGCACATAATTGGCTGTGACAGTATCAGGACCATAAACACCATTCACAATTTCAGCTGCCTGGCTTGCATTTTCGCCTTTATTGAAGCAAAATTGTAAAACATACCTAATTTTCTCTTTGTTAACTTCCGTCTTTTACACCCTATAACTCACAACTGAATTGACCAATCAAAAAATTGTAAAAGAATTTTTTTTAGTACAGAATGTCACTTTTCCAATAAGCACAAGTCTGAACTTGTGTCATCAATATTTTATGAGATATGTATCACTACAGCCATCTAGTGACAAAATAATGGATTTCTTTTTCCCCAACCTAATATTTAGTCGCACGTGTTAGAACAATGTCTCGTGAATGTTTGGAAGAATTATTTTCTATAACCTTATTATATTATTTATAACGTAAAAAATTAATTTTTCAGGTTATAAATTATTTTCAGATCAAAAATTTCTTGAGTAAATTGAAATTAGGCTATGTGAGAACCGAGGGTGGGTATGACTACGCGTACCTCCGTGGATCGGCTTTCAAGTCGGTGGGACTTGCTCACTGTCAGAGATGGCTTAATTAAATATAGATTTGTAAAAAAAAAGTATATAAAAATAACATAAAATATTCTTTACTTTTTAAATTTTAAAAAAATCCACTTAGTCAGCTCCCTACCAGTGGCTAATGATTGGGATCAGAGACGGTCCCGCAGTGTATACATGCACGAGGACTACCAAATTCCGAGGGTGCCGACACCGGCCAATGGCAAATGCCTGTTTAGTCGCATCACTAGTAACGGTAAAGAACGCGACAGGTTGTTGTAAATTTTAAACGTTTCTCACCATAACTGTAAAAATCTAAATATGTTAAACTTAATAGTCATTTGTTTTCTAACTAATTCGTTTTAGGATCAGGTGTTGTCCACGGAAATTTCCAAAATTTACAACTTTTCGGTCACACTCGTCGAACTGGAAAAATTTCTGTCTTTATTACATCTAATACAGTANGCTGTAAAATTCTAAATATGTTAAACTTAATAGTCATTTGTTTTCTAACTAATTCGTTTTAGGATCAGGTGTTGTCCACGGAAATTTCCAAAATTTACAACTTTTCGGTCACACTCGTCGAACTGGAAAAATTTCTGTCTTTATTACATCTAATACAGTATTTCGAAGAAGTCAGTCCCCGCTGTACTCAACTATAGATTGGTTCGGTTACGCTTTTGTTTAAATAATAATCCAGCTCTTTCATCACGGTTTTGTTTATGTCCCTAACTCCCTAATCTGTTAATTATTTAACTACTTCTTAAGTAGAAATAAGTCGAAACCGGTTACTTTGGGTGCGTTTACTTCTGAGTTAGCAGTGCTAATTCTGATAACCGGATGTGACGTCATTAGCACGTGTATTCGTGCTTGCTTATCCAATTCGAAAGTGAACACATACGCTAACAAGAAATATGGCGGTTTCCAGCCATATTTCTTGTTAGTGTATGTGTTCACTTTCGAATTGGACAAGCAAACACGAATACACGTGCTAATGACGTCACATCCGGTTATCAGAATTAGCACTGATAACTCAGAAGTAAACGCACCCTTTGTACTCGAATATTTGTAAAATGTCGGGAAAAAAGTGGGAAGAAAAATTTTTACGACAACGGATACATAAATCGTAAATTTAAGGAAAATAAATTCTAGAGCTTTTTCTGTACCTCGTGCATCTCTCACATTAATTAAATATAGTTGTAAATGATGCTGTCAAAGTAACAGTTAATTTTTTAACATTATACAAGAATTGTACACGATTTTTTTTCCCACATCCCCTTATCGATGAGACATACGAAATCGTAATATCACTGGTTTAACATTGAAATACGTAAGTAATATAAGACGGGAGAACGGAATAAAAATATCAAATATTTTAATGGATTTTTTAAAACTCCTGTCAACTATACAGAACTATCATAAAAACATACCAGTAAATTCTTATCGGTTGGGTTAAGTTGTAAATCTACTCGTGATTCCCATAATGGGGCGAGGGTGGCCAAATATCTAGCAGGTAGGCTGCTAACAGCCCAGAACCGGTCCTGGATAGAATTGGATGCGGTATACCTGTAGCATCCAGTCAAGGTCCTAGGCTTCCTCCAGCTAAACCAAATGAGGTTGGTGCTCTGTAAAGCGCATGCACGAATCTGGCTTTTTGGATGCCGACGATACGGCGCTTCCACTCCGCCACTAATATTCGAATATACAATAGCGATCATATATCTTTTTTCACGTGTAGTATAGCAATTTGTAATAAGATACATAATGTGGTTATAATAANTGCGTAATTTTCCGGTGTGTTATTTTAAAAATAACATTTAATTTGTGTCTGGTGCCATTTTTTATGTCATTTTGTTAGAAAAAACGCTTTTATATTATTAACTATTATAACAATTCAGGTATTGATATGAAGTTATGATAATGAAATTCATTAATTACGACAAAGGCGTGTTTCCAACAAACTCATACATAAACGCTGTTCTGTATATTCAGACAGATGCAAATAGAAAGTTTCAGAAAATTCGAAATTTTCAAATTTTGAGTTCTGTCGATCAAGAAAATAGTTGTTTGTTATAGAATTACAAACAACGTTATTCAGCTGACCAATCAGGGCGTTGTGCCATCTGAATAGGTTGGGGAAAAAGAAATCCATTATTTTTACGTTCATTTCAAGTCTTTATTTAACATGGTTTCGGTTGTTCGACTTGGATCAAATATGCACCGNTTCTGATAACCGGATGTGACGTCATTAGCACGTGTATTCGTGCTTGCTTATCCAATTCGAAAGTGAACACATACGCTAACAAGAAATATGGCGGTTTCCAGCCATATTTCTTGTTAGTGTATGTGTTCACTTTCGAATTGGACAAGCAAACACGAATACACGTGCTAATGACGTCACATCCGGTTATCAGAATTAGCACTGATAACTCAGAAGTAAACGCACCCTTTGTACTCGAATATTTGTAAAATGTCGGGAAAAAAGTGGGAAGAAAAATTTTTACGACAACGGATACATAAATCGTAAATTTAAGGAAAATAAATTCTAGAGCTTTTTCTGTACCTCGTGCATCTCTCACATTAATTAAATATAGTTGTAAATGATGCTGTCAAAGTAACAGTTAATTTTTTAACATTATACAAGAATTGTACACGATTTTTTTTCCCACATCCCCTTATCGATGAGACATACGAAATCGTAATATCACTGGTTTAACATTGAAATACGTAAGTAATATAAGACGGGAGAACGGAATAAAAATATCAAATATTTTAATGGATTTTTTAAAACTCCTGTCAACTATACAGAACTATCATAAAAACATACCAGTAAATTCTTATCGGTTGGGTTAAGTTGTAAATCTACTCGTGATTCCCATAATGGGGCGAGGGTGGCCAAATATCTAGCAGGTAGGCTGCTAACAGCCCAGAACCGGTCCTGGATAGAATTGGATGCGGTATACCTGTAGCATCCAGTCAAGGTCCTAGGCTTCCTCCAGCTAAACCAAATGAGGTTGGTGCTCTGTAAAGCGCATGCACGAATCTGGCTTTTTGGATGCCGACGATACGGCGCTTCCACTCCGCCACTAATATTCGAATATACAATAGCGATCATATATCTTTTTTCACGTGTAGTATAGCAATTTGTAATAAGATACATAATGTGGTTATAATAAAATATTACACGATTATTTTCATATAATTAAAATTAATATGTATTTAATTTTTAGAAAATACAAGGAAAGCGGCGCATCCACCGCTTCCAATGACGGCACGCTACTGATAGACGGTACACGAACTATTATTGAGGGAAAATTCTAAGTCTCTAAACGCGAAGGGCCGAGAAATGTTAGGAATGTGGCTGTCACGCGTTAAAAAGTTTATCTCCTGGTCTCCTAAAAGATAGAATGCGATGTACTGTACGATGACACTGTTTATTTTTTCTCGTTGCCTATGACCCTCTGAATTATTGCAATTTTTCTAACGTCCAGTGTGTCTGTAGCTCTTCCTAGAATGAAGACGTATAGAAGTTTCGTCCGTCTCTCGCATACATCCTTGCTGGCTCAGTTTATCCAACTTCACCAACAAAAATTACTAACAAGAGAGAGTTCACAAAAATTTGTTCCATATCTCTTGCTGTATTTAAATATCCTTGAGGAAAAAAATATATAATATCCAAAAGGGTTCCGAATTGGTAGGATAAGGACACAAAATTAGATATCTTAAAGGACAGTCACTTCGCCGGTTGATGAACGACTCCTCCGAGAGGCTTTTATGGTTTCGTCGTGGGAAAATGGTCACGTGATTAATTGTTGTGAGCAGGGCTATGGAGTCGGAGTCGGGGTCGTGGAGTTTTGGTGTTTTAGCCGGAGTCGGAGTCGGATGGTAAGGAAAAGTCGGAGTCGGTAGATTTTTACACGACTCTACAGCCCTGGCAGGGCTGTGGAGTCGGAGTCGTGGAGTTTTGGTGTTTTAGCTGGAGTCGGAGTCGGTTTGGTAAGGAAAAGTCAAAGTCGGAGTCGGAGTCGGTAGATTTTCACGCGACTCCACAGCCCTGGTTGTGAAGTAAAAGGTACTCGGATGGGTCAAAGTTGTCCTCGGGACCATGCTAACTATCAAGTTTGGAGTTGGAATGTGGGATTATTTTCAAAGTAAACGGATGTTTGTTTACTTTGAACGAAAGGGGAGATTGGAATCTTTCCCCTTTTTAAGTTAGGTTTTACTTCAGGTTTAAAGGACTTTAATCGAAAAATAATTTCGGATTTCACAGGCTATATAAGGCCTATAATTTTAATATTTAAAAAATTTCTCAATTCATTTCTTCCGTTTTCATAAAACATTTGAATACTCTAAATCAAGATGTTTTATGAAAACAAAAGAAATGAATTGAGACATTTTCTAAATATTAAAATTATAGGCCTATATAATTTCAATTTACCCAAGAAATTTTTCATCTGAAAATAATTTATAACCTGAAAAATTAATTTTTTACGTTATAAGTAATACAAGTTAATAAGGTTATAGAAAATAATTCTTCCAAACATTCACGAGACTTTGTTCTAACTACTCAGCGGTCTCACAACTGAAGGACAACGGCAAACACGTTAAGGTCGGCCTGCTCAGTCTGACACTATGCCAGAAAAATCAAATGGTTTTTCGATTCTACTCCGGTGGCCTGTACAGTCCGCCAAAACTGTTGAGTAATTCCTGATAGTGTGCGGGGGAAAACTTAAGGTCATGCATGCATGGTTAATCTTTGAGGATTAATTTAACGTGTATGGATCCCTTAAATAACAAATGAAAATTGCAATGAACGTAAGTATTTGTACATTGATTAACCAGATTAGTCTTTATTTGACGCCTACGGTCGAAATTCGTTTTCCGAAAGAATATTTGAACCGATTTATTTAGTTTTAAAATATTTAGTACTGTGAGATCCATNGTGTAGTATAGCAATTTGTAATAAGATACATAATGTGGTTATAATAAAATATTACACGATTATTTTCATATAATTAAAATTAATATGTATTTAATTTTTAGAAAATACAAGGAAAGCGGCGCATCCACCGCTTCCAATGACGGCACGCTACTGATAGACGGTACACGAACTATTATTGAGGGAAAATTCTAAGTCTCTAAACGCGAAGGGCCGAGAAATGTTAGGAATGTGGCTGTCACGCGTTAAAAAGTTTATCTCCTGGTCTCCTAAAAGATAGAATGCGATGTACTGTACGATGACACTGTTTATTTTTTCTCGTTGCCTATGACCCTCTGAATTATTGCAATTTTTCTAACGTCCAGTGTGTCTGTAGCTCTTCCTAGAATGAAGACGTATAGAAGTTTCGTCCGTCTCTCGCATACATCCTTGCTGGCTCAGTTTATCCAACTTCACCAACAAAAATTACTAACAAGAGAGAGTTCACAAAAATTTGTTCCATATCTCTTGCTGTATTTAAATATCCTTGAGGAAAAAAATATATAATATCCAAAAGGGTTCCGAATTGGTAGGATAAGGACACAAAATTAGATATCTTAAAGGACAGTCACTTCGCCGGTTGATGAACGACTCCTCCGAGAGGCTTTTATGGTTTCGTCGTGGGAAAATGGTCACGTGATTAATTGTTGTGAGCAGGGCTATGGAGTCGGAGTCGGGGTCGTGGAGTTTTGGTGTTTTAGCCGGAGTCGGAGTCGGATGGTAAGGAAAAGTCGGAGTCGGTAGATTTTTACACGACTCTACAGCCCTGGCAGGGCTGTGGAGTCGGAGTCGTGGAGTTTTGGTGTTTTAGCTGGAGTCGGAGTCGGTTTGGTAAGGAAAAGTCAAAGTCGGAGTCGGAGTCGGTAGATTTTCACGCGACTCCACAGCCCTGGTTGTGAAGTAAAAGGTACTCGGATGGGTCAAAGTTGTCCTCGGGACCATGCTAACTATCAAGTTTGGAGTTGGAATGTGGGATTATTTTCAAAGTAAACGGATGTTTGTTTACTTTGAACGAAAGGGGAGATTGGAATCTTTCCCCTTTTTAAGTTAGGTTTTACTTCAGGTTTAAAGGACTTTAATCGAAAAATAATTTCGGATTTCACAGGCTATATAAGGCCTATAATTTTAATATTTAAAAAATTTCTCAATTCATTTCTTCCGTTTTCATAAAACATTTGAATACTCTAAATCAAGATGTTTTATGAAAACAAAAGAAATGAATTGAGACATTTTCTAAATATTAAAATTATAGGCCTATATAATTTCAATTTACCCAAGAAATTTTTCATCTGAAAATAATTTATAACCTGAAAAATTAATTTTTTACGTTATAAGTAATACAAGTTAATAAGGTTATAGAAAATAATTCTTCCAAACATTCACGAGACTTTGTTCTAACTACTCAGCGGTCTCACAACTGAAGGACAACGGCAAACACGTTAAGGTCGGCCTGCTCAGTCTGACACTATGCCAGAAAAATCAAATGGTTTTTCGATTCTACTCCGGTGGCCTGTACAGTCCGCCAAAACTGTTGAGTAATTCCTGATAGTGTGCGGGGGAAAACTTAAGGTCATGCATGCATGGTTAATCTTTGAGGATTAATTTAACGTGTATGGATCCCTTAAATAACAAATGAAAATTGCAATGAACGTAAGTATTTGTACATTGATTAACCAGATTAGTCTTTATTTGACGCCTACGGTCGAAATTCGTTTTCCGAAAGAATATTTGAACCGATTTATTTAGTTTTAAAATATTTAGTACTGTGAGATCCATGATTTTAAAAATATTAAAATGCATTTTAAACAGCATCCGTCGCGATCGTTAAAAAAAGCATGGCACCACATAGAAACAAATGACATTATCAAGAAATGAATGATAATTTTAACAATCAGTTGCAAAGTAATAACATCCGATTGCGAAAGGAAACGAAAGCGACACCATTACAACAACGAAAGTCATGCACCTGCAAAAGTAATCTTCGTTTCTAAACAACTGCTGATCGCATGACCAGTTTTCCTAGTCAGATTCGTATATAAGCACACTTTGGGAGAGTTCTGTCGATCAACAAAATACTTGTTTGTTATAAAATTATATTTGAACAAAATCACATTCGAGTATTAATATTGATATGCTTTTTTAGGTTAACTTTCAGGATATTCAAAAAATATTAAGAAACGATTTTAATTTTAAACCAGTTTTACTTAAATCTTTAGATTATTAT
Organism: Centruroides sculpturatus; assembly: GCF_000671375.1. Lineage (NCBI taxonomy): Eukaryota > Metazoa > Arthropoda > Arachnida > Scorpiones > Buthidae > Centruroides > Centruroides sculpturatus. Next base: position 49,340 of record NW_019386246.1, on the reverse strand, counting down.
ACATAAATAAAAATTATAAGTTTCGAAAGAAAATTATTTCAAATTGTAAATTTTGTAATGTTTATACAAGTCCGTATTTCAAATGAATTTCTCTGGACATAATTGACATTCATACAGTTTTTCTCTTGTATGGGTCGTAAGGTGTTTAATCAAGCTTCTCCTTTGTGTAAACTTTTGTTTACACTCGTCACAAGTGTAAGGCTTTTCTCCAGTATGTGTCCGAAAATGTGTAATTAAGTGCTCCTTTCGTGTAAACTTCTGTTTACACTTGTCACAAGTGTAAGGCTTTTCTCCAGTATGGATGCGAAGATGTTTAATTAAGTTTCCTTTTTCAGAAAACTTCTGTTTACACTCGTCACAACTGTAAGGCTTTTCTCCTGTATGGGTCCTAAGGTGTTTAATTAAGGTTATCTTTTGCGTAAACTTCTGTTTACACTTGTCACAAGTGTAAGGCTTTTCTCCAGTGTGGGTGCGAAGATGAATAATTAAGCTTTCTTTTTGTGTAAACTTCTTTTTGCATTCCTCACAAGTGTAAGGCTTTTCTCCTGTGTGGATGCGAAGATGTTTAATTAAGGTTCCTTTGTCAGAAAACTTCTGTTTACACTCGTCACAAGTGTACGGCTTTTCTCCAGTGTGGGTGCGACGGTGTCTAATTAAGGATGTCCTATGTGTAAACTTTTGTTTACACTCGTCACAAATGTAAGGCTTTTCTCCGGTGTGGATGCGAAGATGAATAATTAAGCTTTCTTTTCGTGCAAACTTTTTTTTGCATTCGTCACAAGTGTAACACTTTTCTCCTGTATGTATTCTTTCATGGGTTTGCAAATTTTGTTTCGTTTTGAAATTCTTCTTACAGTGTTTACCTAAAAATTTCTTTCTGTTCCTTTTATCTGCAATAAAAAAATTATGTTAAATAATATTTTATTTGTGTGTAATAAATTAATTTTCTTCAATAGAAGCAATAAATAACCAGTAATAATATATAACTAAAAATAAACATTTTTATATCGAAAAGCACATTCTTGTATCAAACCAAAAAACTAATTTTACAAATGACAAAGTTCAAGTATAAATATATAATATCACTATTATTATTTTCAAACACAGATAATCAAGGCTGACATATCAAAGTAAACAATTTCTGTAAAAGATTTTAAAAGTGTTTGTATATCTTCATGCTCTTCCATTGATCCTTATTCCATGAAATAGATCTCTCTCCTTCTTCAATTTCATTTTACAATGAAAAGGATCGATGTAAGTAAAACAGTAATTAATATACAATTTTTTTCTTCAATCTTGGAAAATATTTTCTTCTAATCTTTGTGTTTCATCCAAAGAACAACTGAAAGTATAACAACACACATTAAATTAAGTATAAAATTAATTTAATTTAACTTTAACATTAGAATGTTTTATTCATAACCCTATTCATTCGTACTGTTAAACGTGTAATTGTATAATATGTTATATTCGAATAAAACGAATATTTTATTTTTATAAAATACTTCCTTCATAACACGTTTCCTATAAAAAGATTTACAAAGTTCAAGCCTGTAAAATACAAATACTTAAGAGTGAATCGTAGATTTCATTCTTTCAGGATTAAACTTCGTTTTTCTTTTCCTTTATTAATTTCCGTTTTCTGTATTTTCAAGATGAAAATTAACTAAATGGAAAGAATAAAACGATCTTAAATATCAGAAAGATTCATATTCAATGTATTCTGATACAGTGATTAAAATTTCCATTCTCTATGCTAAATGCTTTAAAATATATAAATTCTCTTCTTTAATTATTTCATATTAACAGTGTACACATTTAGTAACATTACAATAAATTTTTCAGAAATCTTTTCTGGTATTTGAATCTGAACTATGATCATATTCATTACATAAAATTTATTAAAATTTTTAATTAATACGTTATTAAAAAAATCCAGCAACGAGTTGCTTAACTTACCGGACAACATTTCATTTGTGTGTGCCCCGCCACCTGTTAAAAAAGTTTTTAATTATTAAATATCATATTATTATTATAAAATAGCAAAACGCTTACTTTCCTGGGTAGGGACGAGTTTTATAAAAAAAAAAAAAAAACGTGTCAATGGGAATAACGAGTTAAATCATTAAGTTTCTAAACGAGGGTAGTGTGTCATCTCTCCAGTAGGGACACTACTGCAGATATGACACATCTAGGGTTTCTCAAACGGGAAGACGGTTGTTTTTTTAACTCGGAAAATCCAGCAAATTTCTAAAAAATTCACTATTTTTTTATTTTGTGTTAAGATTGGGGAAATTTTGTAAATAGAAAGCATAATGAACTCATAAACTGTCAGAATACATTTGTATTTATTAATTTTAAACCTACTTATTAGTTTTTTTTTTAATTTTCCCTCGTTATGGCATGTCACAAATGGTCAATAATCAATAAGTAGCTTATTTGTGGCATGACTCAAAATTCTTTACTTGTCGGAACCTGTAATATCTGGAATAATTGTGCTTACGCTGTCTTAATTTTTAACCATGCCCAGTAGCTTCAATAACTGCGTNGCAATAAATAACCAGTAATAATATATAACTAAAAATAAACATTTTTATATCGAAAAGCACATTCTTGTATCAAACCAAAAAACTAATTTTACAAATGACAAAGTTCAAGTATAAATATATAATATCACTATTATTATTTTCAAACACAGATAATCAAGGCTGACATATCAAAGTAAACAATTTCTGTAAAAGATTTTAAAAGTGTTTGTATATCTTCATGCTCTTCCATTGATCCTTATTCCATGAAATAGATCTCTCTCCTTCTTCAATTTCATTTTACAATGAAAAGGATCGATGTAAGTAAAACAGTAATTAATATACAATTTTTTTCTTCAATCTTGGAAAATATTTTCTTCTAATCTTTGTGTTTCATCCAAAGAACAACTGAAAGTATAACAACACACATTAAATTAAGTATAAAATTAATTTAATTTAACTTTAACATTAGAATGTTTTATTCATAACCCTATTCATTCGTACTGTTAAACGTGTAATTGTATAATATGTTATATTCGAATAAAACGAATATTTTATTTTTATAAAATACTTCCTTCATAACACGTTTCCTATAAAAAGATTTACAAAGTTCAAGCCTGTAAAATACAAATACTTAAGAGTGAATCGTAGATTTCATTCTTTCAGGATTAAACTTCGTTTTTCTTTTCCTTTATTAATTTCCGTTTTCTGTATTTTCAAGATGAAAATTAACTAAATGGAAAGAATAAAACGATCTTAAATATCAGAAAGATTCATATTCAATGTATTCTGATACAGTGATTAAAATTTCCATTCTCTATGCTAAATGCTTTAAAATATATAAATTCTCTTCTTTAATTATTTCATATTAACAGTGTACACATTTAGTAACATTACAATAAATTTTTCAGAAATCTTTTCTGGTATTTGAATCTGAACTATGATCATATTCATTACATAAAATTTATTAAAATTTTTAATTAATACGTTATTAAAAAAATCCAGCAACGAGTTGCTTAACTTACCGGACAACATTTCATTTGTGTGTGCCCCGCCACCTGTTAAAAAAGTTTTTAATTATTAAATATCATATTATTATTATAAAATAGCAAAACGCTTACTTTCCTGGGTAGGGACGAGTTTTATAAAAAAAAAAAAAAAAACGTGTCAATGGGAATAACGAGTTAAATCATTAAGTTTCTAAACGAGGGTAGTGTGTCATCTCTCCAGTAGGGACACTACTGCAGATATGACACATCTAGGGTTTCTCAAACGGGAAGACGGTTGTTTTTTTAACTCGGAAAATCCAGCAAATTTCTAAAAAATTCACTATTTTTTTATTTTGTGTTAAGATTGGGGAAATTTTGTAAATAGAAAGCATAATGAACTCATAAACTGTCAGAATACATTTGTATTTATTAATTTTAAACCTACTTATTAGTTTTTTTTTTAATTTTCCCTCGTTATGGCATGTCACAAATGGTCAATAATCAATAAGTAGCTTATTTGTGGCATGACTCAAAATTCTTTACTTGTCGGAACCTGTAATATCTGGAATAATTGTGCTTACGCTGTCTTAATTTTTAACCATGCCCAGTAGCTTCAATAACTGCGTAACGCCAAGTTGTGCAAATTGGGCAAAAATACATACGAGTACGAAGTATGTATGAAGTTTTTTTTCATAACCTGATTATTAAAGACAAATGAACTGCCGAATTATTGGCCTATGATGTTTCTATTAAGGCAGTCGAGGTAGAGAAAGCAAGAATACTACAGAGCAAAAGAAGTATGATCTTTAGTACAATCTCGAAAATGAACTAGAAATTTTCCAGGCTACAGGTGAAAAACACATAATATCTATCTGTCTTGTCTTAAATGCATTAAACACGATTCCAATCACATCAATTGAATCGGAAAGGGGTTCTCGGTAGCAGGACTTTTCATTACTAAAATAAGAACCAGATCCAGTGATCAGAGTATCAACCATCTTTGCTATTTAAAATCTTATTATAAAAATTTACAATATTTTGTAATATATTTTATTTAAAAAACGAAATTACCGTCTAATTTAGAAGTTTAAATTCATTTTTTTAAATTTTTAACTCAAAACATTTTTTTTCTATGCAGTTTTCAGCAAACTTTAATAAATTTTTCCTATTTGTAAAAAGTTCTACGTAATTCAAAGGCAATTTTGATATATATCTTACACAGTATTATTAATATGATTTTGGAGGTTACAGAACATATTAAATTACTTTAAAAACCGAAAAACGATTATATCATTTGATTTCATGATATTTTGTATATCTTAAAAATTATTAATTCTATCCCGGGATCCTGTTCATTTTTATCCCGGAATCCCGGGACAAGGAAAAGACCCAGAAATCAGAAACCCTAGACACGACCGTTTGTCTGTTTACCCCCTCGACCTTTAACCACCAAAAGTAAATTGCATAAATGCCCCCAATACAGAAACATTCCTAAAAATTTCAAAATTTTGAACAAAAAGCAAACAAAGGAGTTATTATGCTTCGAAAAAGTGAACAAAATAGTGCATTCCACACACACCCACACGAACATCCGTATATACATGAAAATAACTCGAAACTATTTTTTGTATTTTTTGACGTTTTAATTAAGATCCCGAGTTCAAAAAACAAAATCTTCAAAGGTCGTTTTTTCACCAATCGCCATAATTTTCCTCGGTTATGTATGACAACCAGGAAAGTAATTATTAAAGTAAAATAAATTTTCTAAATTAGAAAAAGGTATTAATGTATATCACAAAAAACCCTATTCTAACGTATTTTTTTTTAGCTCAGGTATTCCTTCTATGACATCATGAAGTCTAGATTTAAGTCCGTACGTAGCGATAACCCGAAACTGTTATCAAAGTTGAAAGTAGAGGAGAGCGTCAATAATAACAAAAAAACCTTTTTGACATCCCGGTATTTTACGTGTATAAAACCTTCCGAAAAATATTGATATATTTAAATAACGTATGTAAAATATAAATCTAAAACTAGAATAAAAATTAAATATTGCTGATGGTGTAGAAACGGCGAAAGGATAGACAGAAACAAGGTTTTTTACCCTTGTGAATATGCCGTTTTGTATTTATAAACTTATTAAAAATAGAATAAATATGTTTCGTATATTGAGGAAAAGGTAACTTTTAAATAACGCTTATATATTGTATATAAAGCTATACACCTAAATAAACTAAGCTAATTGTAATACCAGAAAAAAAAACTGAAAATCAATATATAAATTATTTTCTAAATTAATTTATTATCTATTATATTTATTAACACAGGTTGATTATACGGTGATTATTACTAATTAAAAGTAATTGAATGGAAAGTAATAGTCTAACGAACCAGTTAGCTCAAATCCCTATTTTTTCATATGAAGAATTCAGTCATGCTTGATGGGGGAATTTCTAGTATTTATATCATTTATGCTCGTTTTTATGTACTAAATTTATTTAATTTCAACGTTGTCGGCAATTTTAAATGAACAATATGACACTTAATATTGATAATAATGTAACGGCAAGCAGCAGAGTTATTATTCAACGTATTTTCAATTTTCGTTTAAAGCTTACCAAATAGCAATCAAGTATTTCAAAACAATTTACTGTATTACAATCTATATCTATATACATACAGTAGAGCGTCGTTTATCCGAATCAATTGGGAACTGGGATTGTTCGAATAACTTATTTTTCGGATAAAATGTACGAAAAAATATAATAATTTATCCCGTGTTGAAATTTTTCTCCGTTGCGTGTCGCTTCGCGTTGAATTTTCGTCGATGTTAAGCCTAACGAAGACTATTGTATCGTTAAAAATTATTTTTTTATTTTGTACAAAGAAAATAAATATATTGAAAAATATAAAAACAATAAAAAATTATACTTCAGAAGTTAATTTAGTATCAAAAACGTAAAATATTTGAGTAGCCGAAGACATAGCCAAAGATTACAGCGCCACAGTACTGGCGAAAATTTAAATTTGTCGACTGGAATTCCTTCGGATAATCGACGTTTCGGATAACCGACCTTCGGATAAACGACGCTCTACTGTATATAAAAATGGACGTGTGTGTCCCTATATTTCACTTTTCCGCAAAAACTACACATCGCACGTGAATGGTGTTTGTATGTGGTAGTAGCCCCAAGTCTCCATTCGTGCACTATGGGGGTCGCGTCTCGATAGCTATAAGAGTGCGGGAGATATGGGCTTGAAAATGGTTGAAAGTGGAAGATTTTTTATTTCGATTTTAAAAATTTTAGAATTTGTATTGATTCGATTATATAACGATTGTAAACGTTTCAGAAAATTGATCAAATTGAAAATAGTTCGTTTGACTGGACGTAAAAAATCCCTAATTAGTCTGGAAACGAGGAACCTAATTCTTGCATTCTGTGAAAACGAGTAAGATTGGCTATAATGTAATTATCTTAATCTTCACTATCGTTACTTTTTGCCCAGCGAAGCCGGTCCTTGCAGCTAGATTCTAGATTACTTAGAAAAACCAGTCTTTTATATATATATAAAAACTATATTACATACAAATGTACGATCAAATAAAAACCCAGCGAAGCGGGTCCTTGCAGCTAGTTGTAAATAATTGTATACTCGATTGCTGTGTGAGAAGCCCTTAAATATAAATTACAATGGTCTTCGTTTATGCAAGAATTACGTTAAATAATATGACATTTAATTGTCCTCTTATTGCCAAAGCTCTTAGAAAATTAAATATAAATTGATTAATCACACTATAAAAGAAATAAATGAATTCGATTAAGTCTGAATGAAATATAAATATCAGACAAGATTATAAGCGTGCAGTTTAGTTTTTATTTTTGATTAAGTAAATATTAAATCTATATAATATCAATTATTTAATGAAAAACATATGTAATGTAAAAATCAACTTAAGTACAATATCGTTTCATCATTTTGTCTACTCGTTAGAGCTAAGGACTACAATTATCAATTTGATCGTGAAAAATAAGAAAATCGCTGCTACTCAGAAAACGAATTTCGAGTTCGTTCCTGTTTACCTTGTTTTTGGAGATTCTTTCGGTATAATTTCAGCTCATTTCATTTCAGAATTTCTTCTTCTTTCTTCACTTTTACTTCTTAGAAGAGTAAAATTCTGTGTCTTTATTTCTCAGCCTTCTTCAATCTAGAAAATAAAGTAAAATAGTATTAGTCAACACAAGTTCATTGCCTTGACCACACTATGGGTGCGTTTACTTTTAGCTCCGATCTCGCCCCTAGCGCGCTCAACCTGTATACTTTTTGTTAGCTACCAATGAGCACGGCGTTTACTTTTCGCACCCATGACGTCATTGCTAGCATTCCTAGCGCGCTCGGCGTGCTCGGAGAATTTACAACGAGCTTGGAGTTTGTTCAAAGATGGCGGCGTCCATTACTGTGTATACTTTTACGAGCGTGCTAGTATGACGTCAGGCTGAGCTAGGTGTCAGCTCGGCGAGCTTGGAAGTTAGCAAAAAGTAAACGCACCTTATACTACACTATTGTCTTCGTCTACTTCCTGTTTCTTTTGTTTTCTTTCTGCACGTGGTCTAAATCTTTTCCAGGAATAAATTCCTGAACAAAAAGGGAATTCCTCTGCAATGGGAAACCTAATTTTAAAATATTCCTTAAACATAGGGAATAGACTGTAATTTAGAAGACAAGGGAAGTTTTGTAAAAAATTCTAATTTGTAAGGAAATTTTAAAAAGTTGTGGAAGTCAGGAAATTTACACAATATATTTAACTTCGTCCCAGAGTGTGCTGTTAATTTACATATATAGGGAAATATCGACTGTTTTCGGCCCGTGCATCTGCTTTTGACAAACAGATTCCATAACGAAAAGAGGGCCCGTCTACTGCGATATTTGAAAGACAATAAAATTTTGTTTTCTGAAGTAGATTTATCATCATTAAATCATATAAAAATACATAAAGAGTTAACAGAAAATAAGGATACCGTAGATTGGTGTATATTAACCCATTATTGCCCTAGTTATTCATATGTAAAATATTGAATTTTTATGTGACCTTTATTTTGTATTATGCATGTTAATTAAAATTGTAACTTCTTATTAAATGTATAATTATCATTTTGAATATAAGACATTTGGCATTCAAAACATTATTCATTCTATCATATTTCATATGTAGATTATTATTTTTATTTCGTTAAATTATATACAGTAGAAATTTTCCTTCATTATTATATGCTTGTGAAAATAAACATTCTATACCTTGGCAATAAATTTTAACTTTTTAAACTGTATTTCATACATGGGTCCACATGTATTTTTATTTATATTCTGCTAAAGAAACTGTTAATTTAATTTACAGCACTATAAATAACTTTTTATTTTTTTGATAGAAGTTGATAATGGAATAGAAGTCACATTTAATGACATGTATCGTGGCACAAAACAATGTGAACCAAAAGAAACTGTAGGTAAATACAATTTATTATTTAGAGTAATTACTATTAATTAATGATGGTAAGTTGTAAAACACGTGATTTATAATTTACAGAGGAAGTATGGTCAGTAATGCAACTAAATTACTAATTTCTCAGCGCATTGAGTTAGAAAAAGAATTTTGTAAGCCTGTAATAAAAAAAAATTATAAAACAAAATATCAGGCATTGTGTAAAAATGGACATTGTTTCACTGGTGAAGATTGTGCACACAAATGGAGAAATTCAATGGGGACTTATAGAAAAAATTTAAACAAAGCGAGAAAATCTGTTGAAAGCAGTACAGGTATTTGTTGGTCTTATTTTGAGACCTTTAAGCCGGATGTACGCATGCGGCGCGGCAAGGAAAGGCGACAGAATGACGTCACTTTTTCTTGCAGCAGTAGTCGATTTTGTGTCGCTTTTCTCGTGCCACAAAAGTTGGTTGAATTCTGCCTTTTGCGGCGACCGCCGCCAAGACGCGTTTCTATCAGCCAATAACAGTTCGTCTAGTAGTTACGTGAGAAAATATAATCACGTGGTGTTTTAATGGTGGAAAATTCGACGCGGTTAACCGAAATAACGGTACTTATGGGTTAAGAGGACGCCAGTTCAGTGGGGATGCACGTTCTAACCTAACCTATTCTAATAAATTACAATAATTATTACCAATCAAATTATTAGAATAGGTTAGGTTAGGTTAGGTTAGAACGTGCGTTTCCTTTTGTTTGCTGGAATCAGAGATGAGCCGCCATGACGGTATACGTATCTGGACTTTAACCGGCAAATAGGCGATATCTATCATCCTAATTATTTTTTTTTTTTCATTTTTACAACCTTATTAGTAAATTTTCTTCTTTTTAGATTTAAATTTACTAGTCTATTGTTATTTTGATATTTTCATTTAAAATCGCGAGTTTAATTGCTATTTCCGACTGGCGTCCTTTTAACCCATAAGTACCGAAATAACTAACGTCAGTATAAAGAGAAAAGGATAATAAATTTAACACAAATTCTACACAAATAATCGTATATAATTTAATTCAAAAGAACAAAACAACCGAATCTTACTCGAAATAGTTTTCTTTATCGAGCAATTAGCGTACACCAGTTCTTTATCGATCCAAGAAAATATCTCTAATCCAAAACCTTCGCTCGAATCTTACAGCTAAATAAAGCAAGCAGTAGAAAATATTTGTAAACAGGTTGATAACGCCAGCGTCAGTATCGTTCGCCATCTTGAATACATGCGCCGAAATGTAAGCGGATTGCCAATTGTGTGGTTGTGTTGCTGCGCGGCGAAGATGCGTTTGCGACACAGCTTTTTCTTGCCGCACCGCATGTGTGCATTCTCCTTTAATATGGCTTTTGGAAAAATTGTAACAATGTACCTCCTGATAACTACAATCAAACCTCTCCTCAGACCTCTCAAATCTGTCAATCATTCTGTACCCTCTCCTACCTCTACCACTTCACAGTCTCTTTCTGTACTCTTTTCATCCTGCTCTAATGTACCATCTGAAAATTATGAAGCTTTCCTCCTTGACTGATCAGAAAACATTTAAAGACCACTGATAAAAAGAAATCAAGACAAGGCATCAGCTTGGTTTGTTGAAAAAATGAAAAAAAAAATGAATTTGATAAAAAAAATGTAAGCTGAAATGAAGATGCTAGAGAAAAAAAGTACAAGCATTAAAGAATTTAACAGAAGTAATAAAAGAGCTTGTAAAAAGAAAATAGACCTAACAATAAACATTTGTTTTAAAATCTATCTATTTGTTTATCAACTTGAAACCGTGTCGTGTTCTATTTCTATTGTTTATCCAACATAATGTAGTGCAACTTAACGATCACTTGGCTTTTTTCACCTTTATTCTAGTTGAAACGCGATGTAAGCGCGTTTCGGGTCTAATACGCCCCTCTTCAGTCAACTAAAATTATTAAGAGCAAAAAACTTTTTAACATACGATACTTTAAAAAGAACTTTACACTATTTAAAAAGGATGCAAACAAATCAATTAACTCACCAGTATACTCTGATAATACTAGTTCGGCTATCTGAACAAGGTTTCACGTACTGTTCATGCAATACGCACTCGACCTACAAACGTACTTTGGCATTTCTGTTTTTGACAAATACCATTACTAGCAGATAAGCCCGGCGTTGCTCGGGCAAAAAGTAACGATAGCGAAGATTATTATATTACAGCCAATCTTACCCGTTTTCACAAAATGCAAGGATTAGGTCCCCCTGTTTTCAGACTAAAAAATTTTTAGATGGGTCTAAAAATATGCTCGATTTCTCACAAAAATGCAAAAAAAACCGCACCTGCGCCTGTAAATCTTGCACGTTGCTTTCTCTAACACTTCCATAGTTAATTAACACTTCTACTGTTACTTAAAACGCTTTCATTTTGAAGCCTTAATTCTGTCCTTCTTTCCCGGGGAGGAAAAATTTCGAAAAATCCCTTCTTAGTGTACGTTCTCGTGACGTACCCTAACTGTGTACCGTATTTCAACTTTCAACTCATAACCGTTTGGGCTCTGCGCTGATTATTATTATCATCAACCCGTCTCGATTATATATACAAGGTGTATCAGAATGACGTTTTAAAAATTCGGGATTGTAGAGGATGAAATTTTGAACGTTTTGATATCAGGAACCCATAGCCGGAAATGTGAAATAAAGTTTCTACAGCACTTTGCACTCGGTATGCTGAATGAAACAGCAGAATAAAGTATTTATGACAAGTTTTAATGACAAAACAGTAGAGTAAAATTAAACTGTACAGTACAATACAGTACAGTACTGTACATCGAATCAGTGGCTGCACTACTTTAGAGTAAATGTTCAACGTGACGACCACCAACTTCGTTACATAATGTGCAACGACGAACCATGTTTTGTCCGACTCTCTGTAAGATGCCACACTTCCATCTGATGGTATTAAATGCTATAAAGATGCTCTCCGTAAGCTTATGAACTGTTCCTACAGGTGTTGCGTACACAAGGGACTTTACATAACACCAGAGGAAGAAGTCATAACATGACGTCAACGGACGGAAGGGTAGCTACCAAAGTGAACGGAGGTCAAGCACTTCCTACCGCTGTAGAAACTTTATATCACACTTCCGGCTATACGTTCCTGATATCAAAATGTTCAAAATTTCATCCTCTACAATCCCCCAAATTTTTAAAACGTCATTCTGATACACCCTGTATAGATAGATTTGTGTTACTAACTATTAAATTATAATATTTCACATATTCGCCATTAACATACCTTGATTAATCCGTTTATTATTATCCTACACGGTAAAATCACGATAAGGAGGAGTACACGGTTAATATGGTATTCCATTTTGACTAAAATTTCAATTCTATATTGAATTACAGTTATACTAGATTCAATTAATATAAATATTTTCGCGCGATGACATACCTGCGATGAACTTGTATTCCTTCTATTACTCACGATAATCCAAAAGACTACAAGAACAAATTTATTCCACTAATTATTTATCATTTTGGGGTTAGACTCTCCTCAGATAATATTAGTTGTAGTTATGCAATATTCCAACCGTTAAAGTTATTCTTTATTTCTGATCCGTTTTTTTTTCTTTCCTTTTTACGTCACACCACTATGGTGCTTATTAGCATATTCNATTTATATTGTTATATTAACCAAATAATAATTTATTGGCCAAATGAATAATAATAATTTATATTGTTGATTTAAATAATAATTAAAATTGTTAATTTAATTTGAATGTTTGAAATATGACACACGATAGGGGCGCCTCTAGTGTCTGTTTCAAACGGTTACGGGACGGACACGAAATGAATGGGTTATATATATAGATAATTGTGAAATTCGAGGTTTATATAATGTAATAAAAGCATTTAATCCTTTAAATTTTTAATAAATTCCTTTAACTAGAAGATGCACCGGCAGAAACGAAATTTGAGGTGCATGAGAAAATTATAACTCTTTCTATTTAACTATAAAAATTGTCACGATCAATCCGTGAATAGTTTACAAGTATCGACGAAATTCGTCATATTGTTGTCATTTTAACACCAACTTTAACCCCACACCTGCGAAAACAATTAGTCACCTGACTAATTTTCTCACCACAAAATGTATAAAAGCCATCCTCCTTCCCCTCTCGGGGGAGTCGCAAATCGAACGGACAACCACGAAGACGGGCCATATCTTTCCCTCTCGGGGGATTCGCCGAACGTCGAAATCAAACATCGCCTTCTCCATATCAGCCCTACACTCCCATCGCTGACCTACACTTTCGTCGCCGACCTATTGTTGTGTCATCGCCCAGGAGCCATTTGGACGACCTTACTTATTATCCCACTAGTATATGCTAAGAGGTATGAACGCTTATTATTGTAAACTCTCTCTCCGCGGAGTTTTTGTAAAATTTTATTTAGTTAGCGCGTTAAATAAACCGTTGTTTTGTTTTTAAATGGGGTCGTTACTCGACTTTGCCCACGCCTTATCGTCGACCCCTCCGATTTTCCCCCACTCGCGTAACGCGTAACTGAACGTTACTACCATCCCTGACAAAAAAAAGTAGGTCACCGACCTGTGGCCGGAAAAAGAGGGCTTCCCGACGTTTCCGGCGGCTCACATAATTAAAATGTCATCGACGTGTCTCTTATAAAATACTATACCTTTTACATCATCAATTAATTTATCAATATCTATCATTTTTAGTTCAGCTATTATCATATTAATACCTTCAGTTTGTGTGTAATATTTATCATCTATTTGAAAATAGTTACTTCGATAACAAAATTCAATTAAATCTATTTTTTTTTTTTTTTGTTTCATATTAAGTTGTTTAAGTTTATTCTGAATTATTTCCCATTCTTTCGACGGATACATATCCACTATATTTAAGCAGGGCCCGCTCTATTGGCGGGCAACCCGGATATTTGTCCGGGGCATCAAAGTTTAGAAGTGCCATTTTGGCTGTAAGTATGATGAAAATATTGATGTGTTAATTAAATACTCAATAGAAAATTTCACGTATCAATTTTTTCATTCTCTAAAAATTTACAGTGCGTATCGTATTTACAGTGCGTATCGTCTAAAAGCTAAAAATGTTTACACTATTATTGAAAAATAAACGCAGAATTTGTAAACGACGATGCTTGAACTTGTTTGAACATGCATATACTTCTGTAAACAGAATAGCATTAGCACGCGAGCAGAGCACTGCTTCAGCTTGTGTTGGAATATGCATAGACTCGCTTATACTTACCTCTAATTATAAAAGAGCGGTTTCATTACACAATAGCATTATTCTTGCTATTACATCGGTAGTGATAACAGGTAGAAGTTCATAAAATTTTCTTAAGTGCGATTTCTTAATTTTTAAAGGTAAGTACTGTACATCTATAATTAAGCTGTTGTTTAGTTTGATAGGTACTAGTTTATCGTATATCGATTATCGAATCGAAACAATGAAAGCGTTTTTAAATAAAATAAATATTTAATTTATACAAAAAGGCTGTTTATTAAATCAATAAAATATTGTATTAAATTTGAATGTATTCTATTGGTATAATTATTTATCTTTTAGTTTTATGAAAATAATTATTTGAATCAATAATATAAGACATTTATTAAGTTCATTGCTTCGATAAAACGCGTTATATAATAATATATTTGAATAATTGAACTGAATAAAATCTCAAAATCAAGAATTATAAAATTGTTTTTAATGACTATTTATGGTTTGCTGAAATATTTGTTATTATAAAATACAAATACCTCGACTTACGTGAACCTGGAGTTACGCGATTTTCAAATCTAGTCGATTTGTCTTTTGTTTGAGCGCCAAGCAGCTCTCGATTACTCAATCCCCCCCACACTATTGTTCGGCTTACATGTTCAGACGTGTCACGCGGAATCGACACATAGCCACAATTTATTTTGTGTTGTTCATTTCTGTGTTTGTTATATCTACGGAGACTTGAGAGACTCTATGTGGTGATTTCTTGTAAC
>NW_019386246.1:15348-29801 GCF_000671375.1 Centruroides sculpturatus | reverse complement strand
TGTGTACGAAACATTGTACAATTAAGAATGGAGGGTATTAGCTGCCGTTAAACATATTTACATCTATATACCAATACAGTTTTTATGAAAATTATGTACACTAATTACAACCTTAGTCGGCATATAAATAACAATGACCTCAACACAAAGAATAGTCATTAGAGATTCAAATGTTGGAAAATTGTTACAGTTGAATATACAAATTAGCATTAATAACACAATAATTTTTAATTAGTCTGTGTTTGAACCCTCTTCTTCTGTTGAAGTCTCGCTGTCTTCATCTATCTCTTCCTCTGTTTCACTGTTGTCGGTTGAATTTCCATCAGTCTCTTCATCTTGTGTTTGTTGCGTTGTAGACTTGTTTTTTAACTTTTTTATTTGAATAGTGTCGGGGAGAAGAGCTTTAGTTTTTTCGATAAATTGCTCGAAACTCACCCATAGTTGCTTTTGGTTGAAAATGTCTTTGGGGTCAGGTGGCCAGGAACATCCGTGTTGTATACATTCTCTGTAAAACTGAAAACGTTGTTCTTCGAAAGTTTCACATTCATAGGCGAAGTGCATCGCATCTCCAACTGTAGTATTGTCGCATGAACACTTGTCACTGTTTATCTTTTTGATTCTATGTAAGTAGGCTTTAAACTTTCCGTGGTTTGTTAAACACTGAGAGGTGTTGGGGTTTGGCTTATAATGTTTATTTTTAAGTCTATCGGTGATTGAGGGGATGTACTGTACTTGAAACATCTCCTCAATCACTGTAGCCCCCGTGCGAACAATACGTCATTTCCGGTCACGTGACATCGTGGTCAAAAGGGAGCCTACCGCGCGAAAAAAAATTAACGTGCGCTCGCCCACACTCGGGGCTGCTATATCTCGTGAAGGGTCGCCCGTAGGGGGATGTTCATTAGACATTTATTGATCTCAAAGGGGGTCTACCGGTTGGGGATTTTCCCCTCCACACGTGCCCGGTACTTGTACCGTAAACCTCGATTTTAAATGTATCCGCCATTTTTTCAACAAATTTCCCGTGAGTCAATGCGCGACGTTCACTGATTTGTGAGTTACGGGATGTTGTAACGTGCGGCGCAAGGCTAATTTTAATCGAGGCATATAATAAGGCAAGACAAGGCATATAATAATTATTTATACTATTCTGTGGTATAAATAATAAATTCATATCAATAATAAATTCCTATTACAAATAAAAATAATATATTATTAATTTAAAATCTTCGCTAGGGCGCATCTAGATGCATTCCGTGACAATAATAAATTCCTATTACAAATATACTGAATTATTTATATTGTTATATTAACCAAATAATAATTTATTGGCCAAATGAATAATAATAATTTATATTGTTGATTTAAATAATAATTAAAATTGTTAATTTAATTTGAATGTTTGAAATATGACACACGATAGGGGCGCCTCTAGTGTCTGTTTCAAACGGTTACGGGACGGACACGAAATGAATGGGTTATATATATAGATAATTGTGAAATTCGAGGTTTATATAATGTAATAAAAGCATTTAATCCTTTAAATTTTTAATAAATTCCTTTAACTAGAAGATGCACCGGCAGAAACGAAATTTGAGGTGCATGAGAAAATTATAACTCTTTCTATTTAACTATAAAAATTGTCACGATCAATCCGTGAATAGTTTACAAGTATCGACGAAATTCGTCATATTGTTGTCATTTTAACACCAACTTTAACCCCACACCTGCGAAAACAATTAGTCACCTGACTAATTTTCTCACCACAAAATGTATAAAAGCCATCCTCCTTCCCCTCTCGGGGGAGTCGCAAATCGAACGGACAACCACGAAGACGGGCCATATCTTTCCCTCTCGGGGGATTCGCCGAACGTCGAAATCAAACATCGCCTTCTCCATATCAGCCCTACACTCCCATCGCTGACCTACACTTTCGTCGCCGACCTATTGTTGTGTCATCGCCCAGGAGCCATTTGGACGACCTTACTTATTATCCCACTAGTATATGCTAAGAGGTATGAACGCTTATTATTGTAAACTCTCTCTCCGCGGAGTTTTTGTAAAATTTTATTTAGTTAGCGCGTTAAATAAACCGTTGTTTTGTTTTTAAATGGGGTCGTTACTCGACTTTGCCCACGCCTTATCGTCGACCCCTCCGATTTTCCCCCACTCGCGTAACGCGTAACTGAACGTTACTACCATCCCTGACAAAAAAAAGTAGGTCACCGACCTGTGGCCGGAAAAAGAGGGCTTCCCGACGTTTCCGGCGGCTCACATAATTAAAATGTCATCGACGTGTCTCTTATAAAATACTATACCTTTTATATCATCAATTAATTTATTAATATCTATCATTTTTAGTTCAGCTATTATCATATTAATACCTTCAGTTTGTGTGTAATATTTATCATCTATTTGAAAATAGTTACTTCGATAACAAAATTCAATTAAATCTATTTTTTCTTGTTTCATATTAAGTTCTTTAAGTTTATTCTCAATTATTTACCATTCTATCGACGGATACATGTCCATGATATCTAATCAGGGCTTGCTCTAGGGACGGGCAACCCGGATATTTGTCCGGAGCGTCAAAGTTTAGAAGCGCCATTTTGGCTGTAAGCGTGAGAAAATTATTTGTTAAATACTCAATTAATAGAAAATTTCACGTATCGGTTTTTTTCGTTCTCTAAAAATTTACAGTGCGTATCGTATTTATATTGTTTACGTCTAAAAGCTAAAAATATTTACAATATTATTGAAAAATTAACGCAGAATTTGTAAAGGACAATGCTTGAACNTTTTCCTTTTTATTTTAATGTATAAATAACTTAACTCATGCTTAATTTTATCTTCTGTTTCAATTTTAAATTGTATAGTTTCGTTTATATTATTTACTAACTTAGTTATTTCAGCTATTTTTGACTCTGTTTCATTATATACTAGTAGCTTGGGACGCCCCCTAGTGGGCGTTATTTACAAATTTCCTTGAAGCAGGGTTCCTTTGACTTTTTTGTTTCTATCAATATGTTCTACAGTTCTGTTAAAGTCCCAATGGTAAGATTTACCGTACGAATGAAGGGGTGGCAACTTTCCAAACTGTAGCCCCCGTGCGAACAATATGTCATTTCCGGTCACGTGACATCGTGGTCAAAAGGGAGCCTACCGCGCGAAAAAAAATTAACGTGCGCTCGCCCACACTCGGGGCTGCTATATCTCGTGAAGGGTCGCCCGTAGGGGGGTGTTCATTAGACATTTATTGATCGCAAAGGGGGGTCTACCGGTTGGGGGTTTTCCCCTCCACACGTGCCCGGTACTTGTACCGTAAACCTCGATTTTAAATGTATCCGCCATTTTTTCAACAAATTTCCCGTGAGTCAATGCGCGACGTTCACTGATTTGTGAGTCACGGGATGTTGTAAACGTACGGCGCAAGGCTAATTTTAATCAAGGCATATAATAAGGCAAGACAAGGCATATAATAATTATTTATACTATTCTGTAATATAAATAATAAATTCATATCAATAATAAATTCCTATTACAAATAAAAATAATTTATTGTTAATTTAAAACCTTCGCTAGGGCGCATCTAGATGCATTCCGTGACAATAATAAATTCCTATTTTAAATATACTGAATTATTTATATTGTTATATTAACCAAATAATAATTTATTGGCCAAATGAATAATAATAATTTATATTGTTGATTTAAATAATAATTAAAATTGTTAATTTAATTTGAATGTTTGAAATATGACACACGATAGGGGCGCCTCTAGTGTCTGTTTCAAACGGTTACGGGACGGACACGAAATGAATGGGTTATATATATAGATAATTGTGAAATTCGAGGTTTATATAATGTAATAAAAGCATTTAATCCTTTAAATTTTTAATAAATTCCTTTAACTAGAAGATGCACCGGCAGAAACGAAATTTGAGGTGCATGAGAAAATTATAACTCTTTCTATTTAACTATAAAAATTGTCACGATCAATCCGTGAATAGTTTACAAGTATCGACGAAATTCGTCATATTGTTGTCATTTTAACACCAACTTTAACCCCACACCTGCGAAAACAATTAGTCACCTGACTAATTTTCTCACCACAAAATGTATAAAAGCCATCCTCCTTCCCCTCTCGGGGGAGTCGCAAATCGAACGGACAACCACGAAGACGGGCCATATCTTTCCCTCTCGGGGGATTCGCCGAACGTCGAAATCAAACATCGCCTTCTCCATATCAGCCCTACACTCCCATCGCTGACCTACACTTTCGTCGCCGACCTATTGTTGTGTCATCGCCCAGGAGCCATTTGGACGACCTTACTTATTATCCCACTAGTATATGCTAAGAGGTATGAACGCTTATTATTGTAAACTCTCTCTCCGCGGAGTTTTTGTAAAATTTTATTTAGTTAGCGCGTTAAATAAACCGTTGTTTTGTTTTTAAATGGGGTCGTTACTCGACTTTGCCCACGCCTTATCGTCGACCCCTCCGATTTTCCCCCACTCGCGTAACGCGTAACTGAACGTTACTACCATCCCTGACAAAAAAAAGTAGGTCACCGACCTGTGGCCGGAAAAAGAGGGCTTCCCGACGTTTCCGGCGGCTCACATAATTAAAATGTCATCGACGTGTCTCTTATAAAATACTATACCTTTTATATCATCAATTAATTTATTAATATCTATCATTTTTAGTTCAGCTATTATCATATTAATACCTTCAGTTTGTGTGTAATATTTATCATCTATTTGAAAATAGTTACTTCGATAACAAAATTCAATTAAATCTATTTTTTCTTGTTTCATATTAAGTTCTTTAAGTTTATTCTCAATTATTTACCATTCTATCGACGGATACATGTCCATGATATCTAATCAGGGCTTGCTCTAGGGACGGGCAACCCGGATATTTGTCCGGAGCGTCAAAGTTTAGAAGCGCCATTTTGGCTGTAAGCGTGAGAAAATTATTTGTTAAATACTCAATTAATAGAAAATTTCACGTATCGGTTTTTTTCGTTCTCTAAAAATTTACGGTGCGTATCGTATTTATATTGTTTACGTCTAAAAGCTAAAAATATTTACAATATTATTGAAAAATTAACGCAGAATTTGTAAAGGACAATGCTTGAACTTGTTTGAACATGCATATAGTTCTGTGAACAGAATAGCATTAGCACGCGAGCAGAGCGCTGCTTCAGCTTGTGTTTAAACACGCTTAGACTCACTTATACTTACCTCTAATTCTAAAAGAGCGGTTTCATTACACAATAGCATTATTCTTGCTATTACATCGGTAGTGATAACAAGTAGAAGTTCATAAAACTTACTTAAGTGTGATTTCTTAATTTTTAAAGGTAAGTACTGTACAGTACATCTATAACTAACCTGTTGTTTAGTTTGATAGATGCTAATTTATCGTAAATCGATTATCGAATCGAAACAATGAAAGCGTTTTTAAATAAAATAAATATTTAATTTATCCAAAAAGGCTGTTTATTAAATCAATAAAATATTGTATTAAATTTGAATGTATTCTATTGGTATAGTAGGCTATATCAATTAGTTATATTTTCGTTTTATGAAAGTAATGATTTGAATCAATAATGTGTCATTTTTAAAGTTCATTGCTTCGATAATTAGCGTTTTATAATAATACAATTGAATAATTGAACTGAATAAAAGCTTAAAATCAAGAATTATAAAATTGTTTTTAATGACTATTTATGGTTTGCGGAAATATTTGTTATTATAAAATACATAGGCCTATATAAAAACACTGGACTTTCTTTATGTTCACAGGATATGAAAAATATTATGTGTAAGACATAAATATTTTTATGTTTATTGACAGAATATGATTTTAAGTTATGTTAATTACGAATAATATTATGTTTAAGCCATAAATATTTTTATGTCCATTGATAGAATATGATTTTGAAGTTATGTTAATTACGGTTTTAGCTTATTTAAAACAAGGATAAATCTTTCATATTTTAAATATTATTTTTTATAGTTTACATTATTTAATTTGAGTTATGTGCGTGCCTCTTCCTGAATGTCTAACGGTCAAAGAAAACCGTCTGGTTACCAGATAAAAAAAAAGAAGACTGAAAGGCAAAAACAAGCTGGCGCGTTAAAAAATTATATCCAGCGTTCTACCAAAACAAATGACGATTCTGGGAATCCAACATCAAGTCCGGTTATAAAAGAAAATACAAAATCGTCAGAAGATGATGATGACAAACAAATGGACGAAGTTTCTAAATCAATTGGAACTGACGACATTCTGACTCTATCATCACCAGATGAAAGCATTGAAAAAATCGACACCCACAGAAAGAGTTCTACAAATTTTGAGTACAAATTCAGCATTGTGGCCAAGAATTTTAGGAGACGCCGAAAGAAGTTTTTAGTAAGACAATGTCCATCTAAACCGTTGCATAATTACAAATTTCCTTCCAATGACACTGGTCGATATTTTAGCGTAAATTATTAAACACGAATTTTAAGCAATGGAGAGCAAGTTTTACGAGACTGGCTAGTGTACTTTATTTCACGAAACTGCTTTTACTGCTTCTGTTACAAAGTTATAGTTAGTTCTTTTTCAAAGCAGGGTTTTAAAAGTTGGAAGCACCTCGGCGAAACTTTAAAAGAGCATGAAATTTCCAAAAATCATATTCAGGCCCAAAAATCAAGGCTAGAAGTGAACCAAAGGTTAAAGCGTTGTAAAACTATACATGCGGCCTCTCAAAGAATTATTAATGCCGAAGCAAATCATTGGAACGAGTGCTTCTAAGAATCGTAGCAATTACTAAAATGCTTGGTAAAAGTGGTCTGGCTTTTCAAGGTACAAGCGAAGAGTTGTTTGAGTATAAAAACGGTAATTTCTTAAAAATAGTTAAGTCGGTATGTGTATTTGATCCTTGTATAGAAGAGCACGTCCGTAAAGTGCTAAAAAAGAAGAGACTAAAGTTCTCTATCTCGGGAAAAATATACAAAACGAGATAATAATAACAATAATAATAATAATAATAATCTTTATTTGTCGTAAAAGGCTTTCGCCTGTTACAAAGGCGTTTTTTTTTCTGAAAAAACGCGTATTAATTTTACATTTCATATATTCTCTTTTTATCGACATATTTTACATTAATATTTTTTTTCACAATTATCATTTAATAAATTGTTTAACATAGTTATATAACAAATAAATTGTGTTAGTATTGGCTCTGTCAAAAATCTTAAACATTTCCATCTCATTATTACAGTTAGCCAGCGATCCCATCTGGAGCCTTTGTAATTAATCTTTTTCATTACAGCATTCACATGTAATATGAACTCTAGATAAGATTTTGGTACATTTTGGACATTTACTTTGGGTATAGTCTATATATTTATCATTTATAATTATTCCATTTTTATTTAGCCTGATCTGTATAAAAAACTTTTTGATGTTAAAAGCTAGATTTGTCAATATATAATTATTATTTACTGGGTAATTTAAAATTGTTGCATACCAGCTTGTTTTTTCCCGTTTTCGTATGTCTTCAATGTCTTGAACGATGGAGAGCTCCAAGCTCTGTATATTATTTCTTTACTATATTGCTCCATATTATGTGTACGATCCAAAAACAATTTAATAGAGAATCCGTATTTATTTATAATCTTCGATAGCTGTATTATCCAACTTCGTCTTAAATCCGTTTCCCTTGATTTGTGATATAGCAAAAACAGTAATTTTGTTGTTATGTCTTCTGCCTTAANATTTAAAACAAGGATAAATCTTTCATATTTTAAATATTATTTTTTATAGTTTACATTATTTAATTTGAGTTATGTGCGTGCCTCTTCCAGAATGTCTAACGGTCAAAGAAAACTGTCTGGTTACCAGAACAAAAAAAGAAGGCTGAATGGCAAAAACAAGCTGGCGCGTTAAAAAAATTATATTCAGAGCTGTACCAAAACAAATGACGACTCTGAGAATACAACATCAAGTCCGGTTATAAAAGAAAATACAAAATCGTCAGAGGATGATGACGACAAACAAATGGACGAAGTTTCTAAATCAATTGGAACTGACGACATTCTGACTCTATCATCACCAGACGAAAGCATTGAAAAAATCGACACCCACAGAAAGAGTTCTACAAACTTTGAATACAAATTCAACATTGTGGCCAAGAATATTAGGAAACGCCGAAAGAAGTTTGTAGTAAGACAAGGTCCATCTAAACCATTGCATAATTACAAATTTCCTTCCAATGACAATGGTCGACATTTTAGCGTAAATTATTATACACGAATTTTAAGCAATGGAGAGCAAGTTTTACGAGATTGGCTAGTGTACTTTCTTTTACGAAACTGCGTTTACTGCTTCTGTTACAAAGTTATAGTTAGTTCTCTTTCAAAGGACGTTTTAAAAGTTGGAGGCACCTCGGCGAAACTTTAAAAGAGCATGAAATTTCCAAAAATCATATTCAGGCCCAAAAATCATGGCTAAAAATGAACCTAAGGTTAAAGCGTTGTAAAACTATACATGCGGCCTCTCAAAGAATTATTAATGCCGAAACAAATCATTGGAACGAAGTGCTTCTAAGAATCGTAGCAATTATTAAAATGCTTGGTAAAAGTGGTCTGGCTTTTCAAGGTACAAGCGACGAGTTGTTTGAGTATAAAAACGGTAATTTCTTAAAGATAGTTAAGTCGGTATTTGTATTTGATCCCTGTATGCTAGAAAAAAAGAGACTAAATCTTTCTATCTCGGGAAAAATATACAAAACGAGATAATAGATCTGTCGCGTCAAAGTGTAAAGTCTCATATTATTGATGAAATAAAGAAATCAAAATATTTTTCTATAATTTTTGACTGTACTCCTGACATTAGTAAGGTAGAGCAAATGACTCTTGTAATCAGATATGTTTCAATCAATAAATTTGACGCTAATATTGAAAATAAAATTAATGAAATATGTTTAGGCTTTTTACCAGTCGAAAGATCCACAGGAAAACAATGTCTGATATTATAATTGGCGAACTTAATGACTCGGGTTTAAATTTGCAGGATATCAGAGGGCAGGGATACGACAACGGGTTCAATATGAGGGGCGATAAAGCGGGAATGCAATCTAGAATTAAACAATATAATTCGCGAGAATTCTGTTCCGTGTAGTAGCCACTCTCTCAATCTTGTTCTTAATGACATGGCAAAAGCATCCTTGGAAGCCGCTAATTTCTTCGACACGGTCCAAAAAATATATTTATTTTTTTCGGCATTACTTTTCGATGGGCAATACTTTTAAAACATGTTCAAGGTTTAACTTTGAAACCATTGAGTGACACTAGATGGTAGAGTAGGATAGAGACCTTAAAGCCTTGGAGATTTCATTTGGGAGATGTATACGACGCCTCGCTAAGCATTTACGAAAATCAATAAATTGATAATTTAATAAGAGACGAGGCCTCGGGTTTATTAAATTTTATTAAACAATTTAAGTTTTTGTGTTCATTAGTTATTTGGCATAAATTCTATTAATGCAATAAGCAAGTTGATGCAAAGAAACGATTTTGATCTAGCCTTTGCACTTGATGTTTTACAAAACTGCAAAATATTTTTTAAGAATCTTCGATCGGATTCGTCCTTCGATGAAATTATTATTGATGCAAAAGAACTCGCTACCGAAAGTGATGCGGAAGATAATTTTGGATCAACAATAACACGACACCACCTTAGAAGAAGGAAAAGGAACTTCTTATACGAAGCATGAGATGAAGTTCCTTTTTATTTATTTATTTATCTTTTGAATCCATCAAACATTCAAAAGATAAATATAAAATAGATTTTTATTTTACAATCGATCGAGTACTAAATGCACTAGATGCTAGATTTGAACAACTTAGTAATCATAGTAACTATTTTCAATTCTTATATAATATATACGATTTAAATATGTCCAAAGAAATGGTTCTGTAAGAATTTAGAATGCATTTTAAGTGATGGTGATTCTGTTGACATGGGTAGAATTAGCGGAGGAAATTTCAGCAGTACTGCGCTTCTGGGCAAAAAAAGAAAGCCTAAGCAATGTACTGAGCTTAATTACAAAGTTAAATTTTGCCCCAAATTTTACTATTGCTTTAAGAATATCGCTAACGATACCAATAACTGTAGCGAGTGGCGAAAGGAGTTTCTCTAAGCTAAAATTAATTAAGAACTTTTTACGTTCGACTACTACACAAAATCGTCTTAATGGTTTGGCCATGTTAGCAATTGGGCATGAAATTGCTGATCGAGTAAATTTAAAATATGCAATAAAAAAGTTTGCAGAACTAAAAGTAAGAAAAAAAGTTGTTTGTGATTTTAGCGGAGTTGATGTTACCTTGTTTTATATCCAAAATAATGGCATTTTGATCGTTTGTGCAATAATGCATTTTTAATAGCATTTAAAAATGTAAAAAATTACATGGTTAACAATTTGTGGCTAGGTACAGATATTGATTTCTACTGTCTTGTACTGCTTGATTATCTATGTTATGTTATATGTTTCTTTCTAAATACAGTATATGCTTTTATTAAAATTTAAATAAAATAATTTGATTTTTTATTGAAAATAAAAAATATGTACTTTTAAATAAATAAATATATATGTATAGGCCTATATATTCTTAAGGGGCGGCAATTTGTCTTTTTGTCCGGGGCGTCGTAACCGCTAAAGAGGGTTCTGCTTAGAAGTATAAATAAGTAGACTACATGTCAGGAGTTGCAATTTGGCACAGAGCATTTTGTGCCCAAATCATGCGCACATAAAAAAACCTGATTTGTAGATAGTCAGGGAACCGAGAACCGGGGCAAAATAAAACACGAAATGGCGACACTGTTTCTACAAACGACTGCGAGATTTACGCGCGTTGCTCGTTGGAAAGTTCGAAATGCGAACTTGCGAAATCGAATTTTGACAAATACGTAACACACGTTAAGCGTGTATTCTCTTGCTCTTGTCGTTTCGATTTTGTTATGTGTTGCTGACACCTCATTCGGATCCCTTTGACCCATTAATTTCACCGAAAATACCTCGTAAACAACATCGTTAGTTTTCACTTGTCTCACAGTGAATTCAAATGTGGAAGAACTTTCTGATTGCTCGTGTTAGCGGGGACGTAGCTCAGATGGTAGAGCGCTCGTTTCGCATGCGAGAGTTACCGAGATCGACGCTCGGCGTCTCCTGATACATTTTTTAAGTATTTTAAATGTGATTTTCTTTTCTAAAATCGTCTGTCCGTTTTCATTACATCCAGTTTGGGTAAACGATGTAATCGAATTCTCGAAATAATTCTTAGATTTATACTAGAGTTAGCAAATAATTCTGTCTGAGATTTAAGCGAGAATTCACTTTGTCATACATTAAGCTGAAAAAAATTCCGTTTTGCAACTTTAAAACTTTTTAATTCACCTAAATGTGTTTTCGAAATTCTTATCATTTCGGAAGCAGGCTGCAAGTGCGTCGTCAGTATAAAGTCGGTAACAACGATACACGTCTCCGGAAGTGACGAAGCGTACAGGAAAATAAAAATTACTACTAAATGGAGGAGCCGAGTATCGACCTTTCGAATTCAAAGCGAGCGCTCTACCATCTGAGCTACGTCATCGACGTTCGAAACACCTTTACGGTTCATTTTCATTCTTTCATTGTCTACTGCCAGTAACGTTTTCACAGTTGTAATCGATTATCTTCGTGTTTCTGGCTGAGCGATGCGATCTCGGTGCGAAACTTGAAATTTTTCGGATTGTGGTCGAGTTTGAGGAACGTGGGAAGATAAATGAAATTGTTTTTGAAATGGCAACATTGTCCAGAAAGTACTGATCCGGACTTGTTCGAAAAGTCAACGTCTACCGCTTACTGATGTCTGCTTTCGAGAGCAGTGGCTAAGCATCGCACCGGCAGATTTTTGCGGTACTTACTGTTTACAACTGCCGCGCGCCGACGCTTTCGTTTTTTACAAGACACTGGCCAGTTCCGTGCATTGATGTGTTACACTGTACTGCACAGGACGTGAAGAACCGAGCAAACTGGCCGAAACCGTGAAAACATTGACTATTTGCGAAAATTCTCCTAATAAATTGGTCGTTGCGTTTGCTTAAATGATTATTATGCGGATAAAAAGCGTTTTAAAAAAGGAACTAATATAAAACGACATTTAAATAATACCAAATTTAAAAATGTAATGCCCTAATTTGTACCTTCTTAGCCTGAACCTCTACACTATAGCATATTGTAAGCCTACTTATGTGCAAATTCAGTTCTGTAACCCTCTCTCTCTGATATGAACACGACAGCAAGTAGAAATATTGGAAAAATACATAAAAATCCAGAAAATTTTTGTATTTTATAAACTTTTCACAAAATTAGAATTGTACAACGAATATTAGATTCAACAATTAGTCAAGATTTATTGTAATCTACGTCTGCGTTTTCAGGAATATTTATAATGAATTAAATTTAAAATCGATTGCGAACTATCTCTAAAAATATCCAAGTCAAAACCTTTACATTTAATTAAGATAATCAGTATTAATTCACTTTTAATTGGTTAATTATTATTTGCACAGAAAAATTTCCATTTAAAACGCACTCTTCCTAACAAAAAAGCAAAATAATAAAAGGTCAATTATAACAACTATTTTTCACGTCTTATCGAAGACGAAAAGCAATTTTAAGGATTAGTTTTTGATTTTCTCCTCTTTATTTTCAGAATTTATCGCACGCGCTGTACAATAATGATAAAGAGTGATGTCTAAGGCCAGAACGATGAGAAAAGGCGTCGGTCTGCTGCTCAAAGGAATATTAATTCGAATGTAATTCAAGAATTTTCATGAGCGAATTCAGATACATCGAGATTCGTCCCTCGTCACAAAATTACGTACTTAATTCACATTTTCAGCAATTATTTTTATAATGAAACTGATTTGTACTACGCTAACTGCACAACAATGCTTCCTGTTTAAAACGGGAAGTCTACTTTACGAGATTGAATTGATGATATAAGGCTAAAGACTAAAGAGAGAAAGACATGGCCGAGCAGTGAGCATAGCCAGTGAAAGGGAAGGAAAGAGAGAGGAAGGAGTGGTGAGTGAAGGTGGAGAGGTGGGGGAAGGAGAGGTGGTGAAGGATGAAGTGGGATCCATGAGCGCCTGCTCGGGTCCGTTGGTTTAACATAAAACACATACAGAGAGCAAAAAACGGTGACTACAAATGATCCAATAATGGTACAAAGATTAAAAGTGACAATATACACACAGAGACAGACAGTGCCTATTTATAGTGGAAGCGGCACAAAACATATTATAGGGTTAACACACAGAAATTGGAGGGTAGTTGCCAGTACCCCCTAGAAAGTATTTACAACACAGACCAAGAACAACCCAAGTTGGTGGGTTACCGTGCTTGAGTACCGGCATGATGACCCGTTACAGCCTTTACTAGATAACTAACAAGGTAACTATTAACAAGCCCAATTTACAAAAGAATTAATATCGCGGTATACAGGGTTGAGCCTAACATAGGCTAAACAGTAAACAGGATTAATAAAACTAAAATACATTAATAAACAAATAAATTGTGTTTACAAATAAACACAATAAATGAGTAAATACAGCCAGGCCCGCCGTAAGCGGCGTGCAAGGCGTGCACCGCACACGGGCGGCACGTTCAGGGGGCGGCAAATCGAGCGATCGGTCACGCAATAATTAGTCATAATACCCACCCTACTTATCCCCACCCTAGTCATAATAATTGTCATAATACCCACCCTACTTATAGCATAAGAAATGTAATCGCATGGAGAAAAAAATCCGACTGGCGCGCAATTACTATATTCTTATTTATATTATAGCGTTAACAGCGCCTCTATTGGCATTTATCAGAATTAAGATGCAATGCGAAACGTCTGTCGGCAGGTCGAACCATCTGGCCGGCACCCGAAAGCCAAGTACCAATAGTCGTGCTGTATGATAGAAGTTGACAGGTTTGGCGAAAATAGGGAATCCCTACAGAGCTTCCTTCTCAATTTGTACTTGTACGCATTCGAACAGTTCTATTGCATATCAAATTGCAATTATTTTGTTAATAATTCTTCTGACATGGGTCGAAGTATAATTAATGATATTTTAACTTGGTTAGGATTTAAATCTGAAGCTTAAAGACGATTCAAGTAGTGAAACAGACATTGACAGTATTGATTTGTTTAATGAAATCAATACTTTAAAGTTGCATTTTCCAGAAAACCAGTCTAATGATCCACAAACCCCATTACAATATCTTTTTACTAATGACTTAATTTCAACAGTTCCAAACACAGCAATAGCACTAAGAATATTACTTACATTGCCGGTTTCAGTTGCATTTGGTGAAAGGTCCTTTTCAAAGTTAAAAATTATAAAAAACTATTTAATT
>NW_019386246.1:0-14998 GCF_000671375.1 Centruroides sculpturatus | reverse complement strand
ACTAAAGACTAAAGAGAGAAAGACATGGCCGAGCAGTGAGCATAGCCTGTGAAAGGGGAGGAAAGAGAGAAGAAGGAGTGGTGAGTGAAGGTGGAGAGGTGGGGGAAGGAGAGGTGGTGAAGGATGAAGTGGGATCCATGAGCGCCTACACGGGTCCGTTGATTTAACATGAAACACATACAGGGAGCAAAAAACGGTGACTACAAAATGATCCAATAATGGTACAGAGATTGAAAGTGACAATATGCACGCAGAGACAGACAGTGCCTATTTACAGTGGAAGCGGCACAAAACATATTATAGGGTTAACACACGGAAATTGGCAGGTATTTGCCAGTACCCCCTAGAAAGTAATTACAGGACAGACCAAGACCAACCCAAGTTGGCGGGTTACCGTGCATGAGTACCGGCAAGAAGACCCGTTACAGCCTTAACTAGATAACTTACAAGGTAACTATTAACAAGCCCAATATACAAAAGAATTAATATCGCGGTATACAGGGTTGAGCCTAACATAGGCTAAACAGTAAACAGGAATAATAAAACTAAAATACATTATTACAAATAAACACAATAAATGAGAAAATACAACTAATATATACATTTACATATACCTGCTCCAGATGGCTGTTTACATTGCCGTAAACAGCCATAGGAGCCCCTCTTCCAGTAGAGGATGGCACAGACACAGAAGACTCAGTTGAAGATTTTAATGTTCTTGATGAACTTGATTAGCGCCTCATAAAGTTTCTTGTTGCTAATCAGGCAATCAAAAGTACAGGGCCATGCGATGTTTTCTTCCAAAGCGGCTGAAATTATAGTTTTCCTTTCCTTGTTGTATAGCTGACAGTAGCACAGGATATGCTCGCTGTCCTCCCAGGAGGCAAGGGGGCAGGGACAAAGCCCGTCTCCCTTGTTGAGGAAGCGGGCCAGGTAGCTCCTCAGGTTGCCGTGACCGGTGATAAGCTGTGTGAGTTCGTAGTTAGGGATGAAGTGGTGATATTTCTTCCTGTCAGTGATTGAGGGAAGGAATCTGTGTACCGTCCTTCCGGTGTTACTGTTGTTCCACTGGAATTGCCAGCGGCCAATGAAGTAAGTGTGCAGATTCTTTCTGACCCAGCTTAAGGGGATCTTGTCATACGTACTGTCTTTGAGATTGGTGATTGCTTTTCTAGCTAGCAAGTCCGCCTGCTCATTGCCCTTGATACCAGAGTGGCCCCTTATCCACTTAAGAATAATTGGGGTCCGAAGGGTATCTAAGACACACAGAATATTTTTAATTATTGGAAGTTTGGTATTACCTTTACTAATTTGGTGTAATGCTACTCTGCTATCAGTGTTTATAATGATTTCACTTCCTTTAAGCTTCCCACTATTGTTGGTGACACATTCAATGGCTTTCCAAATGGCAAGAGATTCGGCTTGATTTTTCGAAGAATAATTTGCCAGCCTGAAATATTTCTGGTAGGTGGTCTTTCCCGTTGTCGTGTGAATTACAATAGCACCCTTCGTACCATCGTCCGTGTGGGAACCGTCCGTATAAATATTGATACTGTTGCTTGTTTGATTGTAGTTGTCGAGGGAGATTTCATAGTTTTTATTCGTTGCGGGATGTAGGTTTAATGGTGTCGTGATATCCAGCCCCTTTTCCATGATAAGGGTTGACAGATTAGGAATGACATCTCCTACCACAAAAGGAGCTACCTTTTTGTCGCAGTCTTCTTTAGTGATTTTCTTTTCGTCTAACTTCCTCATATTATAAGAAATATACCTTTCTGCTATAAGCAGGTCCACCGGCATCAGGTTTGCTATCGCCAGGAGCCCGTCAGTCAAGGCCGTCCTATACGCCCTTGCCACATAGATGGCCGCTAGCCTCTGAATTAATAACAATTTACGCTTAATATGAGCGTTTGACACCCTGTATCCCCAAACTTTACAACCGTAGGTGATAATCTGTTGGGTTACCGCCACATAGGTGGCCCTCCTGGCCTTGTAGCTCAGACCCCATTTATTACGGGCGACAGAGGCCATGACAGATGATAGAGGTCATGGCACATGAGACCTTTGTTGCTTTGCCATAAATACTGTATATGTGCTCCTTCCATAGCAACTTCTGGTCCAGGATAATATAAGGCTATAAGCTGTAAAGCTCTATAGGTTTTCAAGGTTGCTAGCATTCTCCGAGGGTTAGT
The DNA here is from genome assembly GCF_000671375.1 of Centruroides sculpturatus. Classification (NCBI taxonomy): domain Eukaryota; kingdom Metazoa; phylum Arthropoda; class Arachnida; order Scorpiones; family Buthidae; genus Centruroides; species Centruroides sculpturatus. Next base: position 12,806 of record NW_019386246.1, on the reverse strand, counting down.
TGAATTCTCTGGAGTGTTTATAAACGTCGGGGTTCATTTAGATGACTGAAAAAATAATCCTTTATTATATTGAAAAATATAATAAAAATACACACATTGTATTCTAACAATAAATGATATTTCTTTAAATTTTAGCAAAATAAAATACAGTAGAGCCTCGATTATCCGACCCCCGATCAACCGACCCCTCGGTTAACCGCCCGTCCTAGTCGGCTAATTTCAAATGTCTGCTAGTGATGTGGCGCTACAATATTTGGCTATGTCTTGGCTACTTTAATATTATTTTTACGTGTTTTAGCTGGCAACACTCATTCGACCATGAAAGGGAGCCAGTATTTAAACGAAGCTTAATTTTCTAATTTTTAACGATACAATAGCGACGATTATTATTTTAAAAAATTTTTGTTAGGCTTAACATCGATGAAAATTTCAACGCGAAGTAGGTTAATTAATTAAAAGTAATATACTAATATACTAATTACATGGGATATAATAATATACTACACTAATAATGGATTTTTTCATACTTTTCGGTTATCCGACTTTTCAATTATCCGACCAACCCCAGTCCCCAATTAGGTCGGATAATCGAGGTTCTACTGTAAATCAAAATTCAGCGTTGTGTACGTTTTCTGATTTTTGAATGAAAAAAGAAACATCATATTATTGATTTTTTCATATTATTTTTTCATATTTTTCAAACATATTATTGAATTAATAAAGAATTTTATTAATTCTTATTTGATGTTTTCTTTCATCATATTTGTAATTTAAATAAGGATATTTATGTTTAAAGTCGCACTTCATAAATTATTATTAATTATTTTCACAACCGGATACACAAAATTCAATGTAAAATAAAATATCATAACCTCTGCTGACGGGTATGCTATACGCAACGAGATTTTTCCATCAGTGTTCATGTGTATCTCTACAAAAGAGCTTCCGTAGTGACTGTGATGGAGACACAGGTAATTAAGGCATATAGATTATGATCAGAGGCTATAAAAATCCATGATATTCGTATATATCAATATTATAAAATTATAACCAACGCTTATTACTATTTACAGGATATTTTTGGAAGCCAAGAGTCCTAAACATCGTTTCGTCCACTAGTTAAATTCGCACTAGAAGAATCGTATATGTTCCCGCTTTGTTGTTTTACACTTAAGCGTTTCTAGCTATGACAATTCGTTTGTTTTTTGATTTATCTATAAAGTTAATACACCACCTGAGTTACTAATACGAAAATCTTCTCAGTATGGTCCATATTAGGACCATTCAGCTATTATTTTACATATTCGAAGGGCTTATATTGTTCTATACCGTGTGACTTACAACACGAACTTCGTAGCCGTAATAGAGTGTTTATTAATAGTGGCTTTACTGTAAATTTTATTATTTAGATAACAAAGTTATAAAGTTTTTATTATTGTAAACTGAGCTCCTCAATTTGCATTCATAAGCAAGATTTGCGCTTGTATCTCTTTTATTTGTGGTCACATTTACGTATTGTTTGGCTAGAATGTACTGTACTTTTCCATTAATTAAAATTACCGGTTTTCTCATCTCATCATCATGAAAGTTATTTTTTAATGCTAGATATACGTGGCAATAATAAGAAAAGTTGGTGTTTATAGTATAATTCTCAGCAAAGGAGACTATGATATTTTACATTAGAGCCCTGACTAGACCCATATCTAAACATATAAGCGAACACAAAAGGGCAGAGCAGAAAGGTTAAAATAGGCTATAAAGAGCTTTAAAAGCAGAAACCTTCAGTAACTATTAATCTTGGTAGAGTAACTCCCGGTTGGAACAATGTAAAAGTAATACATAACTTACACCTTCCAACCCAATCACTATTTATATCAGAAATATAATAGGGCATCAGCCAAATTGCAGATATTTGAAATTATTTATGTTAATTCTTTTTCTGTATAATTTTTAAATTAATACAATCATTAACTTATATAACTACTTTTTTTTAATTTAAAATTTTAAAAAAACTGTTGTATGTACAGTACAGTACAGTAGATTAGGGGAAACCGGGGTTAGTTGTGACAGTTTTTAATTAAAATTTTTTTATGAAAATTTGACTTAACATAGAAATCTTTAAGTCCGCCGACAGGTTAAGCATTCTCTTAGCTATATATTCCACATTTTTGTACTTTTCTTTGAATTTATTAATATTCTGAAATATTTAGTTTTCAGAAGAGTGCGCCTTTGTAACAATGTACCCCTTAGTAAGGCAAGTTGTTACATTTACTTTTTTCAGACGAACAAAACAGATTAATTGAAAATGTGAAAGTATACATAATGTAAAGTTTAAGGAATATTTATTTAAACAAATTTCACAATGAAACTCAGTTATACATATATATCTATATAATAAGAGAAAAAGTTATTGCATCAATTCAGAACATATTTCTTAAAACAAAATGTGCTTTTACAAAGCATAATGGTTTTATTAATCAGAGTCCATTGATATATCAGAAACAGTAAATACAAACATTGTTGTTACAATATAACAACATGCCCCAATCGTTTTGTAACAACTTGCTTCGATCCCGCCATTTTGAATACATGGCGAAATACTCTTGAGCGTTTTAAGATATTTATGCAATTACAACAAAATATTACACTATCCTATACTATTAATAAAGATGTTAAACATTGGAAACTTACCACGCGGTTCTGTATTTAAAAGTAGATAGGAATCACAATACGAAAAGAATTGCTTTTAGCTTGAAAAATAATGCAAATAAAGATATGACAACTCTAACAGCTTATCCTACTTCTAAATTTCACGTAGTGTTACACTGACGTGTCAATTACTATGTTAATTGTCAAGTTCTACCTCTTGCAGGTGCTCAGAAAACTTAATGTAGCAACTAATCCCAGTCTCCCCTATTTGTAATTAAAATTTCATTGTTCTTTCTAAACATTCTGAAGTATCTTGAATAAAACAAGCGAAAGCGCTTAATTAAATATTTTACTTTCAATTTTATGTATCGTCGGTNGCAATAAAATAATTTAAAAATAATTTTTAACGATACAATAGCTACGATTATTATTCAAAAATAAAATTTGTTAGGTTTAACATCGATGAAAATTCAACGCAAAGTTGGTTAATAGCGATATACTAATATACTAATTACATGGGCTATACTAATATACTATACTAATAATGTATTTTTTCATTCTTTTCGGTTATCCGATTTTTCAGTTATCTGACCAACCCGAGTCCCCAATTGAGTCGGATAATCGATGCTCTACTGTACTGTATTAGATGTAATAAAGACAGACATTTTTCTAGTTCGACGAGAGTGACTGAAAAGTTGGAAATTTTGGAAATTTCCGTGGACAACTCCTGGTCCTAAAACGAATTAGTTAGAAAACAAACGACGGACAATCTATTAAGTTTAACATATTTAGACTTTTACAGCTATGGTGAGAAACGTTTAAAATTTACAAGAACCCTGTCGCGTCTTTTGAGATATATTAGTGATGCGACAAAAGAAGCATTTGACGTTAACCGGTATCGGCATCCTCGGAATTTGTCATGCATGCACGCACAGCACACCAACCAAGATCGTCTCTGATTCCATCCATGAGCCACTGCTAGGGAGCACTTTTAACTAAGTGGATTGTTTTAATAGTTAAAAAGTAAAGAATATCTTATGCTATTTTTATGTACGTTTCTTAACAAAACTATATTCATACAATCGAATATTTTGTACCAGATATGTATAATTGTATATCGATCATACATTTTATTTTAAGAAGTAAGTTTTTATAATTTTATTTTTAATTTTAGCCCTTATATTATAGCTAGCAATTTAGAATGTAATTGTGATATTGAAAATTTATTTCAAAAAGTTTTCGCTCGAGATCTTATAATGAAAAAGAAAACATTATTAAAGAAGAAAGATTAATGACTAAATTAAATATAAATACGTCGACGAAAAAATTTGTTTGACATTTTCATGATAAAATTTATGAAGATATAAAATGGCTTTGTGGATGCATAAAAATGCAAAAATTGTTTTGTCGGCCTTGCCTACTACAGTAGATTATTACAGCAACGATTATCCGACCCCCGATTAACCGACACCTCGGTTAACCGACCGTCCTAGTCAGCAAATTTTAAATGTCCGCTAGTGATGTGGCGCTACAATATTTGGCTATGTCTTGGCTACTTTAATATTATTTTTACGTGTTTTAGCTGGCAACACTCATTCGACCATGAACGGGAGCCAGTATTTAAACGAGGCTTAATTTTTTAATTTTTAATGATACAATAGCGACGATTATTATTTTTAAAATTTTTGTTAGGCTTAACATCGATGAAAATTCAACGCGAAGTAGGTTAATAGCGATATACCAATATACTAATATACTAATTACATGGGATATAATAATATACTACACTAATAATGGATTTTTTCATACTTTTCGGTTATCCGACTTTTCAATTATCCGACCAACCCCAGTCCCCAATTGAGTCGGATAATCGAGGCTCTACTGTATTTTCAAATAAAATTAGTGTGTGGAATGAGATTGGCTTTGACGATTTAAATAATTTGAGTAAAGCTCGCCAAAGACACGAAAAGCGTAATTTTCCATCGACTCTTTCGTAAAGTTGAAACAATTTAAAAATTAAAATAGAATAGAATTTAACATTAGTACACAATATAAAATAAATATTGAAAATTATAACAAGATAGTTACGGCTAATAGATATACAGTAGAACCTGCATTATCCGGACCTCCATTATCCGTATTGTTCAAAATAAACAAAAATTTTACGAATTTGCTGATTTGCACTTCGCGAATTACGACACTGTTTATGTACGTGATGGAATGCATAACTTTTTTTGTTTCAACAACGTCTCACCCAGCACAGTGGTCGTAAACTCTTAAATATATTTTACGTAGTAATAAAAATATAACTTGACATACGTATTTATAAATAATTTATATTCAAATTACATCATTTCTATGACCAAGGGCGGCGTAAGGCATGGACGACGTGGGCCACCGCCTATGCCTCGTGGTCCGAAGGGCCTCGCGCCTCGAAGGTTTATGCATTCCTTAAAAGCCGTGAACGCGACGAAAAAATTTTACTCGTCATAAAACGATAGTTTGTCAAATTTTTATTAATAAAAATGCAGTTTCAACTGCTTTTTATTTTATAAAATCCGTCTTATTGCGCCACCAGAGGACCTTTTAAACAATAGGTAGTCTCTTAGCGTTGTTTAGTAGTAGTCCAAATTCAATACGAACGTTTGTTTCTTGAAAATTTGATCACGATTTAAATACAGTGTTTAGTTTTAATATTACCGATATGTCATCGAAAAGAAAACGTGTTGTATTATTATTAAAAGACAAATTAAAGTATTTATGTCGATTATCCGGATTTTTCCTTATCCTGACTACTTTTATCCCCAATTAGTCCGGATAATCGAGGTTCTACTGTATTTTAATTAGTAGATGTTACCGAAGCGAGAATTGGCATTTAGAGGGCGTAGAGAATCTATTAAATCTAATACAGTAGAGTCTCGAAAACTTAGCACTCGATAACCCGGCAGTCCGGATAACTCGGCCACACCCTGGCAGGGCAAAAAAATCCTTAATTATTTTTCATTATGGACAACTTTATGCCTCATAAAGTATTTTTCTGAGGTCTGTCTTATCAAATAAATTACTGTACACAGTGTATTCATTAATTTTCATTTTCATGTAGTAAAGGCTCTATGCCTTCATAAAGGACGTACTTTTCCTTTGTTTAAGGGTATTTGGGCAGTTTATTCTCTGTTGTATTCTCAAGTGAACAATACATACAAGTACAGTACAGTATTTTCTGAGGAAACACTCGTACTTATTTTTTTATCCCCATTCCGGATAACCCGGCATTTCACAAACTCGGCCACCCCTCGGTCCACATTAGGCCGAGTTTTCGAGACTCTACTGCAGTGTTTCTCAACGGGGGCGATATCGCCCACATGTGGGTGTTTTTCCATGTTGAAAGAGCGATTAGTAACAATTTATATTTTGGGGGCGAAAAACAATTTTCTGGGCGATATAGTAAAACATTATATTAAGAATAATTAGATATTTTATTCGTTATATCGTACAATAANGACGATTTGTAACAATTTATATTTTGGGGGCGAAAAACAATTTTCTGGGCGATATAGTAAAACATTATATTAAGAATAATTAGATATTTTATTCGTTATATCGTACAATAATTACACAAATAACATTATACTAGCCAGTAGTCTATTCAATGCAGTACGAATTTGGCGTTAGCCTTGGCTCTCGGCATCAGAATTTTGAAGTGAAGGAGGCGATACTACGTAACGGTTTTATTGAAGGGGGCGATACTACGTTGAAGGGGGCGACGATTCATTAGAGGTTGAGAAACACTGCTCTACTGTATAACAGAGTTAATTATATTGAACTTGCTTATTTATTAAGTGCGTTAGATAATCTATTAATTAAAAATACATTTAGAGAAGTCTACGGTTTTTACTGGCTTATTGAACAAACGAATACAAATGGATCCTAGACCAGGGGTCGGAATTAGCGGCTCGCAAGCCGCATGCTGCTCTTTGCATAGACGTTTGCGGCTCTTCGGATATAAACTTCAATTTCACCTCACCTCATTTTACTGCAGCCTTATAACTTAACAGCTTATGTTATGAGATAGAGCCCCCGAACAAACTACGACTCGTACGCCGTCCGCACATGACCACACTCGCATTGATCAATGTGTGTCGCAAAAGAATGGTAGCATTTGAAGCATATCTACATATATAACACATTTAACGCGTGTCCGTCCATCCGTGTAACGTTATGCCAAAAATGTCCGCTAGAGGCGCCCCTGTCGTGTGGCGTATTTCGCACATTTAAATTAATATGCGGCTTTCTGGTTCTTTTGTTATCCTGTTATCATGACAATCTGGCTCTTTTCACTTGACAAACTGCTGACCCCTGTCCTAGCTCATCACTGACTGATTGCCCCTGAAAGTCGGCTTGTTACAAAAACACAGCTTCCCTATCATCAAATGTCACGGCACGCCCATTATGGCATATATATTAATATACATAGTACTGTACAGTACATAATATTGAAGGAATCGACGAAAAAAATTTTTTTGAAAAGTCAATACACCAAAAAGATTAGGAATCCTTGTATTAATTGGTTATTCGTTAATATAAAGGTATTAATTGTATTATTAATTAACTTTACATTTATATTGGTTTGTTGAGAACTAGAACAAATTTTCCACTTTACTTTCCCAGTTTTTGTGTATACAGAATGGGCCAACGAAAACGAAACGGCAGAGTTATCGTGTTTGTCCAAGCAAATCGCTCGGACAGGTCGATTTTATTCTGAAGGGGGAATATTTTTTCCTTGAATATGCGGTCCAGCTTGAAAGGTTTTTTTATGTTTGTTAATAGTTTGTGTTACTTTATTTCCGAAATAAGTGTTTGTTTAGTTAATAAAAAATGAATGAGTTTTTAAAATTGTTCGTTGTCTGTTCTATTCAGAATCGCAAAAACTTTATTGCAGAAGATGTCCCCCTTGAGAATAAAATCGTCCGAGCGATTTGCTTGGACGAACACGATAACTTTGCCGTTTCGTTTTCGATCAGGGGCGCCGCTAGCTGTTTGAACGCCCGTGTGCAATACCGATTATGCCGCCCCCTGTTTAACTACGACTACCTGCGCTGGATTCGTATATAATTGGCTTCAAATTCAAATAAGTGCTAAGCTAGAAAAAGTGTAATAACTTAAATATAACTTAATTATATTTCGAATTATGAAAAAATCAGAGAGAGAAAGAGAGGTGCTAATAGCGAGGTTGCGGTCGCAGTTTTCATCTCTAAAGCGTGAACGTCGAACGTCGAGCGTCGTGTCTTGTGAGCGGCGCTCGACGTTCGACGTTCACGTTTTAGAAATGAAAACTGCGACCGCAACCTCACTAATAAAGACTTAAATATATTTGACATTAGGATTCAAATTCTGATAAACGGGAATGAAAAGATCTTTATTACTACAGGAAAAAATTATCCCATTGTCTAGCAGGGGCGCCGCTAGCTGTTTGAACGCCCGTGTGCAATACCGATTATGCCGCCCCCTGTTTAACTACGACTACCTGCGCTGAGCTTGCCGAAAGGCTCTTTAGTGTTGTCTCATAAAGGTGTGAAAAAAGAAAAGAAATACTTTACAAAAAGAACTATTTATTATTACTAAGTTATTTTTATTTACTTAAGTGTAAAACCATATAAATATTTATCTACAGAAATTGAACTCTTCTTGCCTTCATGTTTGCGAAATCTGCTATCAATTTTCTTGTATCCAAGCTGTCTAAGATTTCATGTTCAATTGAAACTATAGCTATAAACTAAATTACTTAGTCTTTGCTGGTGCATTGTTGATCTTAAATAAATTAATTAATTAAATAGTTTTTTATAATTTTTAACTTTGAAAAGGACCTTTCACCAAATGCAACTGAAACCGGCAATGTAAGTAATATTCTTAGTGCTATTGCTGTGTTTGGAACTGTTGAAATTAAGTCATTAGTAAAAAGATATTGTAATGGGGTTTGTGGATCATTAGACTGGTTTTCTGGAAAATGCAACTTTAAAGTATTGATTTCATTAAACAAATCAATACTGTCAATGTCTGTTTCACTACTTGAATCGTCTTTAAGCTTCAGATTTAAATCCTAACCAAGTTAAAATATCATTAATTATACTTCGACCCATGTCAGAAGAATTATTAACAAAATAATTGCAATTTGATATGCAATAGAACTGTTCGAATGCGTACAAGTACAAATTGAGAAGGAAGCTCTGTAGGGATTCCCTATTTTCGCCAAACCTGTCAACTTCTATCATACAGCACGACTATTGGTACTTGGCTTTCGGGTGCCCGCCAGATGGTTCAACCTGCCGACAGACGTTTCGCATTGCATCTTAATTCTGATAAATGCCAATAGAGGCGCTGTTAACGCTATAATATAAATAAGAATATAGTAATTGCGCGCCAGTCGGATTTTTTTCTCCATGCGAAGACATTTCTTATGCTATAAGTAGGGTGGGTATTATGACAATGACTAATTATTACGTGACCGATCGCTCGATTTGCCGCCCCCTGAACGTGCCGCCCGTGTGCGGTGCACGCCTTGCACGCCCGCTTACGGCGGGCCTGTTTTCGATAACCCACCCTGTATAACACGCAGAGGCGTAGCTAGGGTAAAACAAGTAGGGCACGTGCCCCGGGCGCCTTTCAAAGGGAGTAGCGCAAAATCGCCAACTATTAAATTTAAAAATCAAAATAAACCAATTCATATCAAACAATCTCGTCTGCGACTCACCCGCTTAGGGAATGAGCAAAACGGAAGGAGTGGTGCGCGCAGGCGGTGCACTAGCTCGTTCAAATTAAACACTTCTCGCGCAGTTGTTTATTTTGTTTACGTGTGATTTGTGAGTCTGAGTTAAATAATCCCGAGCGAGCGTCATTGAAAGCTACTTGATTTGTTATCTAATTGTTAGTGTGTGGCTTGTGGAGACTTGTTTTTTTCTCTCTTTTTCTCTTTCTTCCACCATTTTCCCTTCATAAATTTCACTTCCGGCCTTTGTTCTGTTGACCTAACTGTAATTTGTTGACCCAATGGCCGATGGTTCACTATAAAATCGGGAGTGATACCGGATTGGTCAAAGGGGACTGGCGCAAGAAGAAAGGGGAAAAATCGTCATTCGAGGAGGAGCTGAAAAGAATACAGAGATATCAAGGAATACGGAAAGTAGACCCACTAGCGTAGCAAGGGGAAAAGCTGCCCTATTATGCCCCGGGTGCCAAATGGTCTCCAAGACAAACAACATTTGTTTCTGGAGGGGGGGCACCAATATAGTGTCGTGTCCCGAGTGCTACTTATGTTCGCTACGCCATTGATAACACAGTAAAGTATTAAAATCGTATCAACTTTGACCCTCCGATATTTCTGCAAATTTCAACCCAAAAAAAGCCAACAGAAATTCCTGCGATAAGTTGCGTAATTTTCCGGTGTGTTATTTTAAAAATAAGATTTAATTTGTGTCTGGCTCATTTTTTTGTGTCATTTTGTTATAAAAAACGCTTTTATATTATTAACTATTATAACAATTCAAGTATTGATATGAAGTTATGATACTTTTATTTTAATAAATTTCATTACGTTTCCAACAAACTTATACATAAAAACGCTGTTCTGTATATTCAAACAGACAGTTGCAAATAGAAAGTTTCAGAAAATTCGAAAAATCCTTAAATTTTGTGTTGAAACCACGTGTGCTAATAAATACATCAACAAACAAGTTTTCTGTTATAGAATTATAAAATTCGAAAAAAATTACATCTAAGTATGAATATGGTAATGTGGTTTATTAAAATAAATGTATGTTTCCAACAGACTTATACATGAACGCTGTTGTGTATATTCAAACAGACAGTTGCAAATAGAAAGTTTCAGAAAATTCGAAAAATCCTTAAATTTTCTGTTGAAACCACGTGTGCTAATAAATACCGACTTCTGCCGATCAACAAAAAAGTTTTCTGTTATAGAATTATAAAATTGGAAGGAAATTACATCTAAGTATGAATATGGTAACGTGGTTTAATTGAAAATTCAGGAAATGAAAAAAAAAATTAAAAAATGATTTTAATTTTAAAACCAGTTTTACTTAAATCTTTTGATTATTATACATAAATGAAAATTATAAGTTTCGAAGGAAAATTATTTCTAATTGTGAATTTTGTAATGTTTATTCAGGTCCGTATTTTGAATGAATTTCTCTGGACATAATTGACATTCATACAGTTTTTCTCTTTGTATGGGTCCTAAGGTGTTTAATTAAGTTTATCTTTTGCGTAAACTTCTGTTTACACTTGTCACAAGAGTAAGGCTTTTCTCCGGTGTGGGTGCGAAGATGAGTAATTAAGTTTTCTTTTTGTGTAAACTTCTTTTTGCATTTGTCACAAGTGTAAGGCCTTTCTCCGGTATGGGTGCGAAGATGTTTAATTAAGTTTCCTCTTTCAGAAAACTTCTGTTTACACTCGTCACAAGTGTAAGGCTTTTCTCCTGTATGCGTGCGAACATGTTTAATTAAGTTTCCTTTTTCAGAAAACTTCCGTTTACACTCGTCACAAGTGTAAGGTTTTTCTCCTGTATGTATTCTTTCATGAGTTTGCAATTGATATTTCGTTTTGAAGTTCTTCTTACAGTGTTTACATGAAAATTTCTTTCTGTTCCTTCTATCTGCAATAAAAAAAAATTGTTTAAAATAATATTTTGTCTGTGTATAATCAATTAATTTTCTTCAATCACAATAATAATTATCCACTAATAATATTTAACTAAAAATAAACATTTTTATATCTGAAAGCAGATTTCTGTATCAAACCAAAAAACTAATTATACAGATGACAAACTTCGAGTATAAATATATCATATTACTAATATTATTTTCAAACACCGATAATCAATGCTGACATATTAAAGTAAACAATTTCTGTAAAACGTCTTAAAAGTGTTTGTGTATCTTCCTGTTCTTCCATTGATCCTTATTCCATCAAATAGATCTCTCTCCTGCTTCTTCAATTATATATTACAATAAAAAGCATCGATGTAAGGAAAACAGTATCTAATATACAATTTGTTTCTTTAATCTTGGAAAATATTTTCTTCTAATCTTTGTGTTTCATCCAAAGAACAACTGAAAGTAACAACACACATGAAATAAATTCTATAAAATATAATTTAATTTGAGTTTCTTAACATTAGAATGTTTTATTCATAATCCTATTCATTTGTATTGTTAAATGTGTAATTGTATATGATAAATTCGAATAAAACGAATATTGTATTTTTATAAAATACTTCCTTCATAACACGTTTCCTATAAAAAGATTTACAACGTTCCTGTAAAATACAAATACTTTAAAGTGAATCCTGGATTTCTTTCTTGCAGGATTGAACTTCGTTCTTCTTCTCCTTTATTAGTTTCCGTTTTCTGTATTTTCAAGATGAAAAGTAACTAAATGGAAAAATAAAACGATCTTAAATATCAGACAAATTGATATTCAAAGAATTTTGTATAGTGATTAAAATTTCCATTCTCTATGCTAAATGTTTTAAAATATATAAATTCCCTTCTTTAATTATTTCATAATAACAGTATACACATTTAGTAAAAATTACAATAAATTTTTCAGAAATCTTCTCTGGTATTCGAATCTGAACTATGATCATATTCATTAATTAAAAATTTCATTAAATTTTATCTAATACATCATTAAAAAATTCAGCAACGAGTTGATTAACTTACCCGACAACATTCCATTTGTTTGTGCGCCGCTACCTGTTATAAAAAGTGTTTAGTTATTAAATATCATATTATTATTATTATTATTATTATAAAATAGAAAACGCTTACTGTTTTGGGTAAACATGAGTTTTATAAAAAGATTGTCAATGGGAATAACGAGTTAAATCATCATTAAGTTTGTGAACGAGGGTCGTGTGTCATCTCTCCAGTAGGGGCACTATTGCAGATATGACACGAGTAGGGTTTTTCAAACGGGATCACGGTTGTTTTTTTAACCCGGGAAATCCCGCAAATTTCTTAAAAATTCACTTTTTTTTTATTTTGTGTTAAGATTGAGTTAATTATGTTTTTTATTTACAAAATTTCCTCAAACTGTCAGAACACATTTGTTTTTATTAATTTTAAACCTACTTATTAGTT